>NC_041779.1:1576006-1887012 GCF_900090045.1 Plasmodium malariae | reverse complement strand
AAGATATATGTATTCTAAAAGCAAATAAGGATTGATTTTTATTTTTATAAATAATTTTTTAAAATTACAATTTTTAATTCAGATTACACCGCGTCACTATTTATAAATTAAAAATCGTTATATTTATGTACTTAATTTTATAATTCTTTTTAAAATATGTACATACTTAGTGGAAGTATTAATATAATAATATAAAAAAAAAGAAAAAAAATTACTTGATGAAAAAATTGTTACAAACATATTACTTTATTCACATTAATTTAGGTACACTTTAAATGATATAAATTTATAAATACGTATAATATATTTAATCTACAATATCTACATAACAAATAAGAAAGGATAGCAATGTAATTTACTTAAATGTATGATATAGTAATTTTTCTAGTTTTATCTTTAGACAAATACTTTTATATTTTATATATTTTTTTATATATACATGAAGTTAAGAACAAATTTTAAACAATCAATATAATAAATAGGCATAAATATATAAACGGTAAATGCTTTACTGAAAATATATTTACCAATAAAAAAATATTATAGTCCAATATATGTATTCCGTATGTACTATAACCATAACAGTGATAATTATGAAAGCATGTCATACGCAAAGAATTATTGTAATTATCTGATATATAACATTTTATTATTGTACTCTTTAAAAAATTTTATTCTTACAATTGAAAATTAAATAAATGAAATAAGTTCAAAATATTACAAATAATAATACTATTATATTTTTATAATTATACATTATTAATACATTGATAGTGCAATTTATTAAGACTCATGTTTAACTAGTTTATATTTTTCCATGCCTTTTTCGTCTAATGTTTTTTCTCATAAATAATATTTTCATGTAAAATATAAGGAAACTAAGTTTTTAAATGTAATATAATAATTATATGTAAATATATTATAATATTAATTACTCAATATAAGCACAGTAAAGCATATAATTGTTCTAAAAAATTATTAAAAATACAATTTTTCTATTTGAGCAACATTTACGATAACTAAATATTTTTGCTCCTATTTTTTTTATAATATTTTATATTTTTCTATATTATTTGTGTTTTTGCTTAATTAAGTAATAACATATAAATAGATTAATATCATTATATAATATTTAATTTTATAATTCTTTAATATGTAAAACATAAATGCAATATTCTCTTATATATATATTTGTATTAATATTTTATTATTATTTCATTCATTTGTAGATTCAATATCGTTTTTTGCAATATAAACTTCTGAATCTATTATTTTTACTAATTCATTTGTTTTTTAATTATGGTTTTCAAATAAAAAGCATTTAAAATATTTTTTTTTTTTTCTCATTATTATTGTATAAAAGGAAATTAACATATTCTTACATTTACAACAGTAATTTTACAACATTTTATTATTTTTTTAACGATTACAAATTCTTCATATACTAATATTAAATTTTTACACTTCTTTAATTAAAACATCTACAAAAAATATATGGAAATTTTTTTAACAAACTCAGTTAAAACCTATGTAACCAAAAAAAAAATTAATGTACATATGTATTATTTAAAAAAAAAGTTATTTTTTTTTAATTTAATTTTATTTAAAAAAAAAAGTTTATCATATTAAATTAATTAGTAATTTTCAATATAACTACATATATTTTATGCATTTATAATATAATATTAACTATTTACATAATATATTTATTGGACATAAAAAATGAGGAAATATAAATAAAAAACACAGATAGATTATTATATAAAAGTAGAAAAATTACATACTTCTTCATTACCCGTAATGATAATATACCTTTTTCCATAGATATGAATGTATATAAAATTTTAATTATGAAAAAAAAAAAGTATTTATGCATATATTTTTTTAATATTTGATTACATTTAATTCATTAATTTAAACGTTTAATACTGTAAAAATTATAAAAATATATATGGTATATTTATAAATTTCCATGTAATATATATTTAATTAATTATTCAGATATAAAATTAACTTTACAATTAAGGTAAATAATAAATAGTTATTTTCAATTAATTGTGGATATTTAGTATTAATAAGTTATTTAACTATTATAAGTACCTGAAAATTAATAAAGATATTATATTTATTTTTATTTTTATGTCTAGCAAAAAAAAAAAAAAATAAAAATCCGTTAAAAAAGAATTTACAACGCAAATTTTTCCACAGTTTATTTATCATAAAACTTATTTTATATAATGAATATTATGTTTTTTTTTATACAATATATATATGTACTGCAATTCAACAAAATACATCTTCATCGTGTCAATAAAAATAAATGAAGACATATTTTTTTTTATATTAATTGTAATAAAATATATTCAAATTATGCAACAAATATTCATTTTAACTAGAGAAAAATAAAAACATATAAAAAAGTATTTTTATAGTCAAAATATAAATTAACACAAGCAATAAATAAAATTATATAAATTGTCCCACTTAATATTAATTATAACACACAAAGACATATTTTTCATACAAATATATGAAAATATACAAATTTATTCAATAATTCAAAATATTCAATTTGGATAAAACGATACCTTAAATTACAAACTAAAAAATATTATATATTAGAATTCACAAAAAAAATAAGATTTTTTTTTAATGGTGTGTATCCTTTAGAACAGGTATAAGTATTTACACCTATAATATTTATTCAACTATGAGTATTCATATTATGAATACAATTCAAGATATTACAGTTAACTGTTCATATTGAATATTTCATTACGCAAAGAAAAATATTAATTATTATTCATTTACCTTTTTCTGAACTTAATTTTTTCATATTTTTTAACTTTTTTATGATAATAAAAAACGCTGATATAAGTATGATACCTAATATGAATAAAGGCACAAAATATATTAGAAATCCCAAAAAATTACACAGTAGTTAAAGTTTTTTCACCTTCCTTTACCAAAAGCTTCTGTGAACCATTTTAAAGAGGTCTGTTCAGAATGTCATATAAATGTACTAAGGCCGGAGAAGCATTTTGTATATAATTGAAAGATTGTAATATGCTTAAGATATGGTTTAATTAGTTCACTAACCTACGACAGGTGAAAAGAGAAGTATCACTTTAACAAACATATGTAAGCCCATATCCACAAAAATTATCTAATATGAACGATATGCTAATACAAAAAAACAGTAATAAGGTAAAGCTATCGTAATCCGCATTTTTAAATATTATTTTTTTTATAAATCTTATCACTAATTGTTCTGTTGTTTTTAAGAAAATCTGCATAATCAAGTTCTTTGAATATTTTTTTTTCTAAATGGGAATATTTTTTTGTTTCAAATATACAAGATTTACTTTTTGTATCTTTTCTATGACTTCTTGCATTAGTTGGTAAAGTTCTATTTGAATGTTTTTTTTTTCTTTCAGCATATTTTTCTTTACTAGTTATATCACTTTTTTTTGTTCACTCCGTTAGGTAACTGTTCATTTATACATGTAATACTTGAATGATTATACTGTTTATTTTTGCCATTGAACGATAATTTCTTGTATATAATTCTCTATGATGATTGTAGTTAATATCAAAAAGTTTGTTAAATGCCATCTAAAAAAAATAATATCAATAATTATTATGTATACGATTAAATATTATCATTCTAAAAAACAGCATTAAAAAAAACACAACACAAAAAGTATAAATAATACAAATTTCCTGAAGTAATATTAATATACCATATATATGTAAAAATGGCATATCCAAAATAAAAAGGCTAAATGTAAAATTTTAATAAATAACAGTGACTTAATTTGTTGTTCCATAATATAGATCTTTTATATTGTACAATATACTGAAAAAGTATATAATTAATAATAATATAATATACTTTTAATGATAAGGGGCACTATTATTATTTATTTAACTTCTTTTTTTATTATATTTTCATAAAACAAAATTAAATGTATGCACCTATAAATTCTTTTACGACAGAGATAAAGAAAAGTAACCTTAAAAATATATACAAAAATTATTATATTAATATTATTTATAAAAGTGTAACTTTACATAATATAATATAAAATGAATTCGGTAATAAATATTCAAAATATGAAAATTATTTATTCAAAATAGTGAATTAATTAAATTACATTTTTTTAATTTTCTAAATAAAATGATATATATATATATATGATTTCATAATATTTCCAAGTAGGTATATATATAGGATATAGAATGTAGAGAATATAGAAAATAGATAATTCTCTACATTAAGTGAAGTATTACTCATTTAATTGATTTTTCCTTATTAATTATTATAACAGTATAATAATAAAGAAAGAAAAGAATACGTTATACAACTTTTTATTTTATTTTCTTTCCTCTTGTCACTAGTTACCCCATAAATATATTCTTTATTATATGATTTATAAAATATTTATAACATCAAATTTTTAGCGTATGACTTAATAAGTATATATTTAAAAGGTATATAAAAGCTTATCATTTACTTCTTAAAAATAATTGTTTGAAGGTTATTGTATCTAATTAGATATAATTTATACTATTTATATAAAAGAATAGTCTATAAGTTTATCTACTTTTTTATATTACTTTTTATTTTTGTAATGTTATATATATATTTATAAGAAATACAGAAAAAAAGAAATAAATATTTATAGAGTCATTTTGTACAAAGTATATAACATAATAATGTTATAGAAAATATACTTTAGTTATTTAATTCGATTAAAAAATGAATATTTTTTTTTGTCAATATATATTTCATATATATTTAAATAATTTTTTTTTAAAAGTTTTTAACTCCAAAAATTACATAAGATAAAAACTAATCTGAAGAAACTTAATCCCTCATTTATAAATAATAATTCAAGAATTTTTAAATAGATAATGTTCCGTTAATAATTGATACATTAATGTAGAATTATGTCTTATTTATTAATAATATCAAACTTGAAATATATAAAAAATCTACTGAAAAAAACTTTACATCAAATAAGTTATGAAATCTGTATTTACATAATATTTTTATATAAATATGACGTGTTATATTTACTTCTAAATAAAAAATATATTTAAACACAAAAACTAATATGGTTTTGTTTTATCTATATGAAAAAAACGTAATATATGGAAATTAAAATTAATGTATAAAGAATTTTTTTAAAAGTTCATAAAAATTATCACTTAAAACCATAAAAAAAAATAAAAATAAATAATTTTTAAAAAATATAAATTACTTCATTAGATTAGTGAAGTTATATTATCTGTAATCCTACATATTAAATTAAAAGATCACATATTTATCATAATGTAAATCTACATGATACATATTGTATATATAATTTTTGCTTATTAAGCACATATTTATATTGTTAATATAGAGAAATATCAATTTCACATTTATATGTTGAGAAAAATATATATTTACATGAAATGCACAAACGTATTAAATTACACCAAAATAATTAATTATTATAATAAAGCTAAGGTAAAAACGCGCTGTTAAAAATATTTAATATATTTTTCTTTACTTTTGTGCAGTAATATATATTTGTTTATTATCTAGGGCGCATAAAAAAAATAGTTTAAATTATACAACAATTGTTTTATGTGAGATTATAATTTCATTAAGCATAAAGCGAAATTTCATTGGATTCATGAAAAATATTATTTCTGAAAACAATATATGAAATGTATATAGGATATAATTTCATTTCCTCATACTGCAACTGTTTATTTTAAAAATTTACCAATACATAAATAAACACTAAAATACATAATAAAGAAATGAAATACAAATACAGTTATGGTTCTCTCACTAGAGTATAATAATCATCTTTGTAATTCATTCCCTAATAGACAATAAATTTTTTAATGGAATAAGATATAAAAAAAATAACAAAAAACATTATATATGAATGTATTCATATAGAGTAAATAATAAAGAGATTTCATACGCGCTGAATATTTTATACTTTGGGTATTATTTATATATTTCCGACAATATATATAATAAAATCATCTATATAATAGATTTCCAAAAAAAAAAAAATATATTTATCACTTCAAATGGATTATATATAGAAGATTCTCATTTCTTGACTAATTTCTTGCTGAAGCATTGAATTATCTATAACCTTACACTAACCTTTTCCAACATATGCTGATTAATATTATCGATTTCATTATCGGAATCATCTTATCTAATTCCATATAATATATCCTTAATCGTGTATTACCCGTTACTTTCTTATTTTCTGACAATGAAAAACCATTTTGCATATAAGGTTCTATCATTACTGTTTTAATTATCTAAAGATTTATCTAAAGTACATCATAATGAAAAATAATATTTTTATTATTTATTATATGATGAATCTACCTATATGAAAATTTTCATATAAGTACATTTAATATCAGTTATCAAAAAATATAAGGCAAGTTTTCAGCGATGTCATCGTTATACAGTATGGTATAAATTAGAACATCCCCAAATAAGAATATAATTATAATAGTTTTTACTAAAATAAAAAAAAAATACATTTTTTCTTTCATATTATAACTGTTTATCCACTAGATAATAATGAAAAGGTATATTTATTTTCATTGTTATTATATTTTTTTAAAAGAGCAAAAAAACTTCATAAATAAAATACATGTATAGAGTATATTAAAGCAAATATAATTTTAAATATATTTTTGTAAATATTTCCAAGAAAGTTATTATGAAAAAGGTAACATAAATAAATAACTTTCTGTAAATGTAATATTATTCATAAATTCTCAAAAAAATATATATATTAATACTCTAACAAAACAATTATAAGTGTTTATTATCAGTAATTTCCATAATAACATTAAAATAAAATGGATTTTTTAGTTCATAAGGATTTTATTTTACAACTAAATAAAAAAAATATATGCGGTAAGAATAGATACATTAGCTTATACTAGTAATATAGTCATTAATTTGTTGTTTAGCAACTTAAGAATGAGCTTACTTCTTTATATAGTTTATGCTTTTAAAACATTATATTATAATAGAAAACACAAATTATTCTATAGCATACAATAGTATTAATAGGAATAAAGAGAAAAAAAAAAAAAAAAAAAGACAAATTTATTATATGGCACATGTTACTCTATAAATATTCTATAAACCTACTACACGTATAGCATTTATACTGTAATAATATAAAAATTACATTCTAAGGTTTAATAGAGTACAAACTTTAATTACAAATACTATCCAATTTAACAGTTTAATATATTTTTACCATTGTGTTATAAACGATATACTATAATTTTTATATAATTTAAAATAATACATTTTTTTTACCATAACTGAGGTGAAATATATTTATTTAAAAATAAAGCAATTTATATTTTTTATTATTTTATTTTTAAAAAAAAAAATTATAAATTTATAAGTTCTATAGAAATGATAATATTAAAAAAGAAGAAGAATTTAATAAAATAATATTTTAGTAAATATGTTACTTAAAAAAAAATTCTAATAAAAAATCACTGCAAATAAAATAATTTACAACAAAAAATAACTTTGTTAGAAATGCAAAAATATAATATATAAAAAAACAAATAATAAAATTTTGGAGAATATTTAATGCCTACTTTATATTTTAACATTTTTATGGATCAGATAAAAACTTATATATTTTTCATTGATTTACATATAAATATTACTGAGAACCATATTTTAAATTACATATATTAACTTAAAATAAATTAAATATTTTATGAAAAGTATCTATAAAAAAAAAGGAATAGTTATATTCATAGTTTTTGTTTAATAGAGTAAATATGGATAATTATAAAACACAATTTATTATTTTGATAGTATAATTATAAATTGATCAGAATATTCGTAGTAAATTATATCTCTACAAAAAATACATAATTAAAGGCAAATATAAAAAGTTGTAAATTTATAATAGGCTATATAACACATATTACATTATAATATTGCGCACAGATAAGAAAATAATCTTCTTTATTTCAGTTTTTCATATATATGCAGTATATATAGATATGTATATATATAAAAAGATTCATTCTTCAAGACCTTTAAATGATTCTTTCATTTGGATGTCCGCTTGTCAAAATTTACAAATTTGTGTTAATATAAAAATATAGAAGTAATTATCTTAATAATTAAAACTATCTAATAATAATAACATATTATGATACAAATTACATGAATTTATAAGCTCCATTTTTATAATTCCTTTCTAAATATTTGTGTAACTAATACAGTTAATAATATTTAGGAAAATAATTTTTGCCTAAATTATTTTATACATGTTGGAACTATTAAAAATTTCCAGATTAATTTAAATTAAATAATTTTGTATATTCAGAAAATTGAATGAACATTCAATAAACAATTTTAATTTTTTTTCAAATACTTTAGTTCCTGCATGAACAAATACTATATGAGAGAGTAGAAGTATTAAATATATATATATGTTTCATATATGCATATTTATTAATTCATATATACTTAAATTAATCTATGCATACTTTTTAAATTATTGTATATATAATGTCAATTTTAAATATAATTTCTCATAAATATAACTTTTGTTATATTATATTAAGTTTCTTTTAATTTAGCATGTACTTAATGTCATAATAAGGCATATGACTTTTTTTATTTTAATATTTCGTTCAAAAAATAATATGTGCTATACATATTTTTAGGGAAATTATTATTTTCTAATTATTTCATTACGTAATATTTTTAAAATAATATATATTATACAACTATTAATTCTTATCTACAATTCTAATATTACTATGACCTCTATTGAAGTATGTTCACATAAACGTTTATATATTAAAATATTCAATAACATTAGGACCATTATGAGTTTTATGCATGTGTGTTTCATTTTACTCTAGAAATATACAGATATTTATTTTTTCTAATTAATTTATTGATAAAAACATATTTAAGACATTCTTGTTACAAATGAGATAACATATCTATATATATAATGTAATTATTAAAAAAAATAACAAAAAAAATTAAAGTATAATTTTTCCTTTTTTTATGTTACAAATAAATTCATGCATTACATTCAAACTTGCATACATAATTTCCTTATGCATATTTTTTATTACTACACGTGTATCTTATCTTAGATACTTGTTTTACTATTGTGAAATAATGAACATATCCATCAAAATATAAGTACATTTTATGTATATGTACACTTAGTTACATATATGAAATGTTTACTATCATATTACGATGAATTAATAAATTTTGGATTTTTGGTTATACCTTTGCTCCTTATACATTTGTATTTTTTATATCGTTTTTTTTGCATCCTCCATGTTTACGATGAATGCATTAATTGATTTCCATATAAGGATATTTAATAGAAGTAATCAGACCTACGATAACATTTCTGATGTAATATAAAATGTGACACAGTTAAACGAATTTCCTTTTCAAATAATTAATTTAACCAGCTCATAGTTCAAGTGAGTTATAATATATACGTTTTCTTATCCCTTTTCTTTATTAACGTCCTTAAGTGAAGTAACTCTTTTAGCGAATTCATGCATTGCACTTATATTTTCTTGTTATTTATCTTAATTTTATCATTCGTTCCATTCTCTTTTAAGTACATGTACTTATTCCAAATTTTTCAGATATATAAAAATAAACATAAGTTGGTAATATCTGTAAAGTAATTTAAATTAATTTCCAATATGCAAAAGTCTGTATACATATACATGTGTACGCATGTTTTCCCTTTTATAACTTTTCATTATAAATAATCTAAAACATACAATGGAGACAGTATAAATAAGCATATATATATGCTTGCTTGTCATGTGCACAGATATGCATCTAATAATGAATAATGATATTCTACTAATTTTTATAGGTATGAACTCAATTGTATCCTCAAATTGATTCAGTTAATGACATAAAATTGTACTCCCATAATGAATTGCTTATTCTCTTTATCTTTATTTTAATAAATTAAAATAGCATTAGTAACTTTGTGAAAGTATTATTCCCATGGATTCCTTTATTCACGTTACACATGCATGGTACAACACATAAAAAAAAATGTGTACATATATGTACGAACCTCAGAAATAATAACGAATTGCTGTAATAATTGCATAAAATGAAATAGATAAATGAAGCTGTAAAAAATGCATCTTATTTGTTTTATTAGATATTATTGCTTTTATGTGGGAAAACATGCTTCCATAAATCATGTTAATAACATAGATAAATAATTCAGTGTAATTTTTCATGTTTAAAAATAAAGTTGCGTTTTTTAAAATATAAGAAAGTATATGTGTTTAAATATATTAATTCGTACCTTACATTATGTAAGTATACATAAGTACATGTACACACACTCCTATATGCATTTACATACATACATACATGTTCTTATGCACATGTAAATATACACGTATGTATGCACATACATATGTACACAATATAGCAGCATGATTCACACATATAAATTCTTTGAAAATAATTTTTTTCAACGCTTATGTCACCGATTCCCAAGAAACTACATAATTATAGGTTTATTTTTCGAATTTTTGCACTTTCATAGATACAATGGAAAGAAAAAATAAATTGGAAAAATGGTAGAAGGATACACTAACATTTTTTTTTTGTCTCTCTTGAATAAAACATTTATATGTATATCCAACTTCGTTTTCAAAAAACTTCGTAATATCTATTTGAACAATGAAAAAAATAGGGACAGAAAAAGTTTTCTTAAAATACCCAGTTATACATATGTTTTTGTATCAATATCAATCACATTTTATGTTATTTACCTTTTTTTTATATTCTTAGAGTTTTGCACGATCTTGTCAGAAAATGATTTTCTTCTTCTACATTCTCTCCTTTTTCAACATAACCTGCTTTCTGGATAAATAAGACATCTTGATAGTAGTGAAAAAAACTTAAAGAAAGCTTACATCTCATTAATATAATATTGTTAATTTTTACATGTACTTAATATTCATTCACGTAGTTCTCTTATTTTATATATATTAAGGTACTAGTTCGTACACTACGTTAATTCTTATAGATATAATGAAAATTGATACCCTAAGCACAGAAAATAAAAAAAAATTTCCATTTTTAATTTCGCATATAATAACAATTATTATATAAGTTCAACATTATGCGCACATTTCGGTGACATTTCCACAACTGTAAAATTCAAATTTAGCTCTACAGTATTTTTAAAAACTCGTGCATGAATTCCATCAACGTTTAATAATTTCTTATTTTTTGATTTTAATTTTTCAGAAATCAATTAAAAATAAAATAAAAGCAGAATAAAACGATGTAAAAGGGATAAATAAAAATGTGAGATAAGAGGTATATATGAATACATGTACAAAAGAATTTTTAAGGAATATGTGCACACATGTAAATACTTAAAATACATTAAAAAGTGAGATGAAAAAAAAATATATTTTAAAGAACAATAATAACATATAAAAATTAAAAACATAATATGCCGAAGATTCAAAATAAAGCATTTTCTTTAACATTTTGGGTGAATAATTTAACTTTTTTAAGGTATTAATGTTATACCTGTCAAAAAATATATAATTATCTTTTTCTTTGATGGCTTCTAGTAAAAAAGAAATTTGTTGTCATGTAATTAACTTTATGTATTTTATAAAATACAAATAAACGACGAGCTAATAGCCCCAAGGAATTAGCATAAATACTTAAAAACAAAATTTTCAGTTGTATAAAAATTCTATTATCATATTTATTTTTTCGTTTATGCAGTTTTTATATAAATAATTTTTATTCCTTATACAAAAGAATATTTCTGTAATATTTTTTTTTATGTTAACCTATAAGAGTGTTCTTCAATTTTGTTGTATTTTGTAATTCTATATAATACATGCATTTGTATTATTAATATTTTTAAATATTTCCATACAAATAAAAAAAATTAGGACGACGTAAATTTAGTGTAATTTTTTTACAAAAACAAGAAATAATTAATTATCTATAAATTCTAAAAAAAAAACATTTATTAAAATATATTACATTTTGAATAAATCGACAATTAATACATAACAATTAATATAAGGGTAACGATATGAAGTAAGTATCAGTATAGTTCGAATATTAACTAAACTTTTACTTATTTTAGTTTTCCTACATGTATATATGTATAATATTATAATCTAATGAAATTAATTATTTTTCTACTTTTATATCTCATTTCTTTTCTATTTCTTAGAAATTTAACTATATAAAAATTATTCTACACAAAAAAAAAGAAAAAATGTATACATAACAATTCGAAAACTCACGGATGCGATGAAATTAATACATTTAAAAGTATCTCAATTTACGTTAAAAATTTTAGTCAAGAAAATCTTATAGCATGTTTTTTTTTTTTTTATGCATCAAAAATAAAAAATTAGGAAACGTTACAAATCATTATGAAATATTATACGTAAACAACAAAGATATATAATTTTTTTAAACTTTTTAATGCTTACTGGTATGTATTTCATGTATATAATTTTTTCTTCACATATTGTACTATAACATTTTCTCATAAAAATGCTGCCATTACGACAAACTCAAAGTATTTTTAATACTTGATTAATTATATATGTATATATTAGGAGCAACTTATTATAACTGTATGCATATTTAGGTGAGTACTCAATATAAATATTTAATTATGAACAATATTTTGTAAAAGTTAGAACTTCATATTATCATCATGAAATACTCTATTTTGTTGTTAGCAGATTGTAAAAATATATATATTTTATTGCATATTCCAAATGTTTTACAGTAAACTAAAAGAAACCATAATTTTTTTTATCTTATACACACACTAAAAATAATATAATTATGTAATCTCAAAAAAATTTAAATACCTCATTTTTAGAAAAACTACCATGATATAAACCGAAAAATTATTAATATAATTTTTCCTTGAATTATCTACATTCAGAAGAATGAACTCATTTTTAAATTCATATATTTTACATACTCCAAGATACATAAATGTATAATTTTCTACTATACAGAAAAAAAAATAAAACAAATTACTAAAAAGAAATATCATAAAGAATTTATAAATAATGGTATTGTATTAATACATAATGTTATAGAAAGTACGTAATATATGATGATCGCTTCACTACCATATTCCGAGGTAGAAACAAAAATAGAATTATAAAGCCTTATAATTTATTATTGAACTCATAAAAAATTCAAAAAATAATGGAAAAGAATATTTAAAAAATACTTTAAATAAAGTATTCATACATAAGACTATAGAAATATGGAATTCTTAATAACGCGAAAATTATGATTTATGTATATAGTAGTAACTTTTCTACTGTATAGTTTGCAAGAAAAATATTAAATACCTTATTCAAAAATTAAGTAAAAAAGATGGAATTTTAATTCATATAAAATCGAAAAATATAAAAAATTTAATTTTAAAATATTTAAAATATGAATTTAGTGCTCCATAAGTAAAATTACTAATATTTTCGCATACTTAAAAAAAAATATATTTTGTAGATATAAAATTATTTAATAATTGCAAACTATGATGTTAAATTTTCAATAAACACCTTTTCGCTAGAGAGAAGAGTTTTGTTTTATGTAAGTAAAAAACATCTGCCTAGTTATTATTTATTCTCAATATCCTATCTCATAAGTTATGTAATTTTTTTTGAGAAATAATTAATGAAAACTATAGATATTTAAAATTAGTACCAACTAGTAAAATAAAAAGATATATGTTATAAAAAGTAGACATAAATTTTATAAATAATATTTAAAAAAAAAAAAAAAGCAATTCAATATATGATTTATTAATATCTAATTGAAATTAATTCATTAGATTAATAAGAGAACAACATGAAAAATAAGAACTACATGCTCTATATTTAATTATAAATTTTCAACATAACTTATATATAAATATTTTACTCAGACTCCAGTTAGTACAACAGTTATGAACAAAATTAATAGGACAAATGATTTAAAATATTCATTTAAACTTAGCGATTGATAAGCTTAAATTTAGTATGATATTATAGTTAATCTATAATTAAAACATATATTATTAACTATATATCTATATTTTTACATTTCCTCGGCATAAAATAAGCTAAAAGTCTGTTAAACAGATTTTTTCAATATATTAGTTTTATAATATGTTTTACATGGATACATTATGCAAAAAATATTCAGTTCTTTCCTAAGAGAAAAAAAATGTATATATACATGTATCAGTGTAACGAAATACATATGCTTTTTTTCATTAAATACAAAACACCACACATTCACTGTTAATTTAAAAATACAAAATTTTCTTAATAACTTTATCAAATAATAATTTTAGGCGCAACGAGATACAATAAAGAAATCATAATTGTTTAGTATACTTTTAAATTATCCAACTTCTACAAAATTATGTAAATTCTGCTATTATATATTCCTATTAAAGCACAATCAATTATATTTCATAGATATATATTTAAACTCATAAATATATGTGCTACACCATAATATTTAAGCTATAATAATATTTGAAAATAAGAATTGTAAAACATTAAAACATTAATACATTAAAATCGACAAAAAAGGAAGAACATATATTTTTGTTGCTGTGTATCAAAGAGACTAGATATACATGTAGCATTATAATATTTTAGAAAATATATATATGCATACTAAATATATCAATAAAGTTTTTTAATTTATTACATCATATTAAAGATTTTACAGAAAGATAAACATTCATTTTTATACATTTTACTCCATCATTAACTTAATTCTATTATATTTTTCATTATTCCTTAAAATCTTATAAATCACTATTATAACTATTACCGATAATTTTATGATAATTATACTAAATAATCCTATATAAATATAGAAATTTTCTCCATTTTTCAAGTTATCTAGAGCACTATACAAACTTTTAAATAATATATTTCCTTTCATCCATTCACCTACAGTTTCCATAAATGGTAATCCTGGTAATACGGATAATCCTATTCCCAAAAAGAAAAAAAGTAAAAATAGAGCAACTCCAATTCTATATTTTCTAAATTTTATTTTATTTAAAGATATATCACAAATTCTCCTGTTTCTTTCAAGAAAATTGTCATAATCTTTTTTTTTAATCCATTTTTTTTCAAAATGGAAATGTTTTCCATCAAACATTCCTTTATTATAATCTGTAACTTCTGTATAATATTGTGCCTTATTTAATAAACTTCTATTTAATTGTTTGTTTTTTTTTTCGTCCAGTTTCTCATTTTTAGATATATCTTTTTTTTCGTATTCTGTATTTTTTGGCATATACTTTTTTAACCCTAAAGTATATGAATCCCTGTTCTGTATACATTTTGCTAGTATTCTATAATTTTTTGTATCTAATCTTCTATCAAGTTCGTAACTTTCATCCCCAGATATATTAAATACTCTCTAAAAGACCATAGTAAAAAATAATTATTTAAAGGCATAAATTATTTCACTCAAAAAATTAATATTTATAAAAATGAAATTTGGAAATTATTAATAAGCTTATGTGCTTAAATAGCATTATCATACCTCATCCATGTTAAAATGATATATCAAATTTAAGATGATTAATACAGAAATTTTAATGAACATGGTTGACTTAATTTTACGTTCCATAATATAGATACTTAATATTTTAATGTATTAAATAAAAAAAATGTTAATAACAGTAGAATATACTATGAGTGATATAAGATTTTGTATTTATTTTAAAATTTACTTTTATTATTCTTTCATAAATATTTAGTAAATTACGTGTAACAATATTAGATTATACTATATATACGAAGCAAAATAACTTTAAAAATATATATTTAATTTTTATTATAATATTAACTAAAATAAAAACTAATCCTCTTTATTATAAAATAATTTTGAATTTATTCGTAAGCATTAAAAATACATAATTTAATTTTTTATATTTCTACACTAATTAAATAATGTTTAATTATTTCATACCAAAACAAAATAGAAAAAAAAAAAAATACAACATTTCATTATATTTCAAAATATTGCGTTTATATAGAATAGAGAACTTAGAGAATATATATAATACATTCTTATATACATAAGTTAATAATAACTAATTGTTATGACTTTTTCCTATTAAATTTAGAATTGTTAACATTATATTTTGTAAATAATCCTTATTTCTAATATAATATATATTTTTATAACAATATAATAGTAATAATATATTAAAGAAATAACATTTTACGCTATGTTAATCATAACAGATACTTCATTTATTCCATAGGAATATATAATATTTTATGTTCTATAAAATATTTAAAAAATTAAAAATATATTCTTCTAAGTGATCAATGAAGGAATATATATTCTATATGAAAATAAATTATTTTTTATATTTGTATCATAATTTATAAATATTACAACTTTTAATTGTTTTATATATAATATTTTTTTAAATGAAAAATATTTATATGCATCTACCTAATTATTTTTATTTATTTTTTAATTAATTATATATTTATATATAGGAGATGGTAATACGAGAAAAAAAAACTTTTTTTAAATAAAATTATTCCATATATTATAAAGAATATATATAATTTTAATGCACAAATTAATTTTTACATACTATAATAATATATAATATTAAAAAATAATTTATACATATATTTTTTAATAATATTTTGATAATCAATATTTTCAATTTCAACATACCGTAATACCTTAAACTCTAGTTTCATTTTCAGTAAATTCTAAGGAAACTTTTAAAAAAAATAAATATTCATAGGTTATTTCATATAATACATTGTATTTTTTAAATTTACTGTGAGAGAACTAAAACAGTATTGATATTATATTATTATTTTCATTTGAATCTATAAAAAATTAAATTTTATAAAAGAAAATTACATAAAAAATGATTTTATAGGTTATGATGTACAACATATATATTTAAATAAACATTATGAAAAGAAAGAAAACGGAGTATCTCTTTCAGTATACATTATTCATAGTTATCAATCAAAAAAAAAAAAAAAAGGATACGTAGTTATCATCTATAAAAATAATAGTTCTTTCTTTTATTTTAAAAATTTTTTTTTTTAAATGATTATTATTAATTTGAAAAAGTTACTAATACATACTATATACAAAATATAATTTTATGAATGTTAAAAATAACATTAAACATTTACTTAGTATTTTTATATATAATCATACAAAATAGAACATATATATATATGTGAACATAGAAAAAATTAAATTATTTCAAAAATAAATATACATATGTTCATTATATTTAGTGAATTATTTTATTTTTATAAATATAAAACACATTTTTAGTAGACTATAATTATGAAAAACCCACGGTAAAAAATTAAAAACATCAACATATTATTTATTAATATATAATTATAATTAATTCATTAAGTGAACATTGTAATTATATTAAATATTTCAGTAAATATATATTTAAAAAAAATTCCAGAATTTCACTGACTCACAAATAAGAACAACTATAAAATTATTATTGTTTTCTTTTTTTTTGAGTTCTATATAATTAATATACCAAAGTTAGTAAATAATTATAAATAGTATATATTAAGAAAACAATTATCATTTTATTATACGTTTCTAAGTAAGAATTTGTAGAATGCATAAAAAAAAGGCGTTTACTAAATTGATATTTACCGTAAATGTTCTAAAAAGCATTTGTCACAATTTATTTTATATAGCAATTACTATTTTTTTTAAGAAAAAAAAAAAAAAATATATATATATATATATATTAAGACATCATAGTACACTCTCTTCTTTTTATTATTTCATAACAAGACACTTTTTTTAGTATTTAAAATTAATAAGACTTTTTTTTAATTGCTTCAACAAAAAATAATTTATACTGGAGAAAGATAAAAAATATAAAGCACCATTTCTTATAAAATATATATAATTTAATATATAATTTTAATAAAATTATATAAAATATTCTTTTATGTATTAGTTTTAACATACAAACGTATACTTTTCATAATAATTTATTAAAATATGTATATACACATATATATATGAAGTCATAATATTTATCATGATGAAAATATATCTTAAAGTACAAAATAATAAACACGAAAAATTAAAATCCACAATAAAACTAAGAAAATATTTTTTTTACAGCGATTTATTAAATTGTCCTTCTGTATGCACATTTATGTATATAATTTTTGCAATTATTGATATATTTATTTTACATATGATTAAATATACTACATATATTAGTTCTTAATGAATATTTATTTACGGAAAAAATCATTATCTCTTTGACATATTTTACCTTTGCTTGAACTTAATTCTTTCATATTTTTTAACTTTTTTATGGTAATATACAATTCGTAATATAATTGTAACTCCCAATATAAAGAGGGGTAAAAAATAAATTATACTCCTAAAAAATGGAATAACAATATAAGAATATTTCTTACTACTCTGTTGTAATTCTCTACCCAACCACCATAAAGGGGATTTCCATAACCACTCTTTTAAAGGGCTTATCCAACTTTTTCCAAAAGACATTTCCAATGCCTTGTGAAACGTATCTACAAGTGCAAAATGCCCAGATAAATCTAATATGATGGGTATTAATAATAATAAAAAGAATAATACAGGTAAAATAAGCCGTAATCCGTACTTTTTAAGTATTATTTTTTTGTAAACTTTATTGCTAATTGTTCTGTTATTTCTGAGAAAATCTTCATAATCAAGTTCTTTGAATATTTTTTTTTCTAAATTGGAATATTTTTTTGTTTCAAATATACAGGTTTTATTTTTCATAGATTGTTTATGACCTTTAACATTATATAATGGACTTCCATTTGATTGTTTCATGGTTTCTGTGTTCCTTTTTTCATTACTACATATATCTTTTTTATCGTTATTCCCATTTGGTATATCTTCTTTTAAACATACAATATTTGAATCCTTAATCTGTTTATATTTTGCCAATAAACGATAATATCTTGTATATAATTTTTTACGATTATTGTAGCATTCATTCAAAGATTTCTCGTGCGTACTCTGAAAAAGCAAAAATAAAACTATTATATGATCAAATAAATAATATCATACTAAAAAAAAATTATTAATATAAAACTCTAAAAATATAAATAATACATGTATATCTATATAAAATTATTATAACCACACAAGTATGAAAATGAAATATCCAACTTAAAAGGACAAACGTAACAAATTTAATAAATGACAGTGACTTAATTTGTTTCTCCATTATATAGAATATTAATATTTAAATATATCCAACAAGGGTTCATTTGACAATAATAAAATATCCTTTTAATAATAAATAACGCTATTATTATTTGTTTAATTTGGCTTCTTTTATTTTCCCGTAATATAATAATAAAAACTGTATAACTATAATTACTTATACAACAGAAACAAAAAAAAAGACTTCAAAAATAAACTATAAATTTTTTATAAAAATGTAATTTTTAAAATAATAACTTTCATTAATATAATACAAATTTATTTCATTATTTGATATTCAAAATATATGAATTTTTTATTTAATATAGTGAAGTAATTAAATAATTTCTTTATCAATTTTTATTAAAAAATATATATATATATGCTTTCATAATATTTATATGTATTGAGTATATAGAAAATGTAGAAAGTAGAGAATATAGATGATTGTTTCCTCTAAATGTTGGGAGAAATGTCACTTATTTAAATGATGTTATCCTATTAATAATTCTGACATAATGAAAATAATATTTCGGAAAAATTGTTTTTTTCTAAAAAATATTATTATTGTACCAATAAAATAATAGTAATAAGAAAATAAGAAAATAATATTTTGTATAAATCTTTTTTATCACTATTTGTACTAGTGGTAACATTTACTTCATAATCATATGCATTTATTTATGGTATACAGCATATTCAAAATATTAAATATATGACATATCCCTTAATCTAGTAAAAAACAATAAATTGAAAAGGAAAATAAATACCGATCTTTTATTTTTGTAATATCATTTTTGAAGGGTATAGTATTTAATTAGTTATATTTTTTAATATTATTTATAAATGTAAAATTGTTAAATTCGTCGATTAAATAATAGATATATTTTTTTAGCTAATATATATATTCAGAAGAAATATAGTAAATAAAAAGAGAGTAATAGTTGTATAAAGTATATTCACATAATCAAAATGCTGATAGAAAAATGCACTTGTTTAATTATGTCAAATGTATTAATGAACATAATATTTTCTTATTAATATATTATATCATAGTTATTTAAGCAATACTTATACAAATGTATTACATCCCGTATTTATATAGGATAAAAAGTAAATCACAATTTTTAATAGAAGTCCTAATTTAATTATAAAGCTTCATATATTCTCAAATTCATAATGTTCTATTAATATTTAATTTTTAAATGAGAATTATATCATTATATAGCTATAATTTAATACTTGAACTATAAAAAAATTTAGAAATTTATTAATACATTCTTATTTCATATAACTTATTAAATATATAATTTTCAAAATAAGTTTTTTATGAAGATGTTTTGTTATGTTTGCATTTAAATAAAAATTACAACTTAACACAAAAAATAAAATAATTATGATTTTACTAAATAAAAAAGTAATCATATATTAAAATTAAAAGTAATATAACATATATTTATTAATAGGATCAAAAATGAAAATATACAACCTTTAAAAAAATAAGAAGAATATAAATGGTTAAATATATAAATTACTTTATTAGATGAGTTAAAATACATTGATTACGATATAATATAATAGCTTAGATGTCACATATATATTATAATAAAAACCCCAATGAAACAATTACATATGTAATGTTTGCAAATTAGGTATATATCTTTATTCTGATTATTGAACAATTTGAATTTCACATTTTAATGAATCAAGAAAGAATTATTACATATATATATGTAAAGAATAATTAATTATAATACTAAAAAAAATATAGAAACATGAAGACCCTTAATATTATTTAACATATATCTTATTACTTTTTTGTGCAAATATGTACCTGTACAATATCAAAGTTTCTTAAAAAAAAATTTATATGTATACGACAGTTAATTTTTGTTAACATATTTTCATTAAGCATAAAGAAAAAATCTATTAAATACAGGGAAAAAGGTATTTCTTAAAACTATCTATCAATTGTAAATATGCTTTAATTTTATCTTTTTCTACTTCAGCGATACATTTTACAATTTTAATAGTATATAAAGAATTAAAATGCATAAAAAGTAACTAACAACCATACAATTGTAACACTTTATTGAGAATTAAATGATCTCGTTAGAACATGTCACCTTAATATATATTACAAATTTCCTAATGAAATAAGAAATAAAAATATAATAAAAATACGATAGGAAATGTATTCAATATAGTAAATTCTAAAATATTACTCATATATTCTGAAAGTTTTAAACTTTTTTTCTTGGTAATACATGCATGTTTTGAGTTATAATATATATGAATAAATGCTCTGTATATTTTTTTTTTAAAGATATATCTCTCACTATATATGGCTCGAATATAATGGATATGCATTTCATTCATAATCTTTTGTATTCAGTTCTCGAAGTATCATTATCATTACATTAATACTTTCGATGTTCTTTTAATTCAACATTACCTCTTTGTATTAGGAATTATCATATACATTATCTTATAACATATCTTTAATTATATATTATTTCTTCCTTTCTAATTTTCTGAAAATGTTATAACAGTTATTGAAACTCATAATCCATTTCCACTGTTCTAATAATGTAAAATATTATAAAATATTTATTACAATGAAAGGAAGATATTTTTATTATTTATAAGGTGATAAAGTTCTTTACTCATAATAAAACTTATTTTATAGGTGTATATTTGTGCATACAATATGCAGAAGCAAAAATATAAAGCAAATTTTATGCTATCATATTACAACTCTCTACTTAAATATGGAAATATCAAATAAAAAAGGATAAATCTGAGTAATTTTTCTAATATAAAATATTTATATTTTCTATTAAAGTTGTATTTACTTAATTTTATAATAGATCTATTTAAGTAAATAACCTAAAGTATATTCACAAGTTAGTGACATAAGCATATAGTAATTTCAGTAGCAACTTTATTTTATTTTATAAAAATATATTAAGTTAAATAAATAATGTGAAAATTATAAAAAAGTGAAGATATTTTAAAAAATATTTTTGCAAATATTTCCAATAAATTTATTTTTAAAAAAAGCAACATAAAAATGATACTTGTGAAAACTAATTTTATTAATGTATATGCAAAAAAGAAAAAAAAATTTAATAGCCTAACATAGCAGTTCAAAATTTTTTTTAATAAAACCTTTCAGAAAAAAAATAAACTGGCTTGTCTAGTACATAAAAATTTTATTTTATAATTAAAACAAAAAAAATTAGATGTGTTGAGTATGGGAATATTAGCATATATTAGGAATATAGTTATTAATTTTTTACTGATCTTCCTAATAATAAGCATAAATAATTGTACCTCTTATACTTTTTAAACTTTATTTTGCAAATAAAAAATACAAATTATTCTATAATATATTATAGTATTCATGGGATAAAAGAAAAAATAAAAAAACGCTTTTTTTTTTATATCACGTATTATAATTGAATATATCCCATATATGTGCAAAATATAGAAGCTTTGTGCTAGAATAATTTTTAAATTATATTATAGGATTTAATTCAAATAATATATTTTAATACTTTAAAGTACTCTATCTAATTTAACGCTTTTATACAATAGTTTGTTATTATTATAAATAGAATACTATAATTACTATATAGTTAAAAAAAAATAATTTTATTTATTATGATCAAATTGAAAATTTATTTTATATAAGAATTAATTTATATATTTTTATTCTTTATCTTTTTTTTTAAATATATATATTTTTATATTACATATAGTAATGGTAATATTAAAAAAACATATCTATACAAGATTATGCGTAATAAAAAAACATTTTTACTGATTACGATAAATAAAAAAAAATTTGCAATAAACGAATTATTTTACATAAAATAATTTACAACAAAAAATAATATAATTATTTAATACAAAAAGATAGTATATAATATAACATGTAATATAATTTAATAAAAACTTTAATGCATTATTTTCCTTCTTGACATTTCTATGGAGGACATAATAATGTATATAACTTTTATTTATATATAAATAAATATTATTTAAAATAATATATTACATTAAAACATCTTTGTAACTAACTCAAATAAAATAAATTAGATTTCTAATGAAATATATCTATAAAAGCAAAAAAATTTGTATTATATACCGTTTGTTTAATATAATAAACGTAGATAATTATAAAAATATAATACCATGAATACGTTATTTTAATTATATAATAATAAAATGATACTAATTTGTGCAAGTATACTACTTTTTTAAAATGTGATTGATTAAAATTAAATATAGAGTATCCCTAAATTTCCCATATTCTGCATAATACACATTTCCCTGAAATATTACAGAATAATAAGATAATTATTATTTTGTTTCAGTTTTTCGTATTTATACATACTACATAAATATATATGTATTCACATATAAACATAATTAATAAGGTTCATGCTTCAAGACATTTAAATGATTTTTTTATTTGGATGACCCTTTCACAAAATGTACAAATTTGTGTATATACAAAAAAGAGTAACATCGTAACTTAATAATAAATTCAACATATTATCAAGATTAAATAGTTATAATAATAATATGAACACATAAGCTACTTTTTAGTAATTATTTTCTTAATTTTCTTGTAACTAATGCATTTAATTTTTTTTTTGTTTATTCTTGTTGTTTCTAATTATTTTATTCATGCTATATTAATTAAATATATTCATATCAATTTAAATTAAATAATTATGCATATTCAAAAAAGTAAAAGAATTGTAAATAAATAATTTTCATTTTTTCTTGCAGTACTTAATTAGTACCCAAGTAAATGTATACGATATAAATTTATGGTAATATTAAATATAAATATATATTTTATAAGATTACATATATAAATTCCCATATATATATATTCATATTAATCCATTAATTCTTATTTAAATCTGGTATATTTGTTGTCACTTGTAATAATAATTTCTCATATATATCCCTTTTTATATTAATAAAGTATGTTTCTTCTAACTGCAGATTTTACTATTGTTGTGATAATAATAGCATATATGACTTTTTTAATTTCATTAATATATTTAAAAAAAAATTAATGTAAGTCATATATATTTCCAGTGAATTTATCGTTTTTCCATTGTTTTATTCAGTAATAATTTTGCAATCATTTTTATTATACAACTAATATACATCTTCTACTGTACTATTACAACTATGAAATGTATGAACTACGTCAACATAAACATATATATGATAATATATTCTCTAAAACGAGGACCATTATAATTTATATGTACATGTATTTCTTTCTACTCAAGAATTTTTCTTCCATGTATTTATTCAAATTAATTTATTTTTTTCAAATCCTATTCAATTTTTTCATATAACCATTAAGTATTTGTATATTAATCTAATGTAATGTTTACAAAAAAAAAGAAAAAAAATAAATTATAGTTTTATTTTTTATTTTAGTTTCAAATGAATAAATTTATTATATGCATATACGCATAAGTAATTTGTTTGTACATATATTTTTATTATTATTTTTGTACATTTTCTTACATAATTTTATATATGTAAACAATGTTCTACAGATAAGCATACATTTGTAAGCCCACCTTCCTCAAACGTACATATAAACATATATGTGAATTATTTTCCATAACATTCCAATGAACTAATAATTTATACGTTTCCGTTTTATACCTTTGAAGTTTATACTTTTCTATTTTTATCATTCATCCATGGGCATTCTGAATACACCTAATAAATATAATAATTAAAAACTTGTACAAGAATCTTTAATAAAGGAAAACAAATGTAAATTTACAATTTTGATGTAATATAAAATACATATGTTTTGCAATGAATTACTTGCGCAACTAATTATTTTATTCAGTGCCACGATTAGGCTCCTTATCCTGTATATTTTTTTTTCTTCCTTTTTATAACATCCTTAAGAGAAATATCTTTTTCCATAAACTTCATATATTAGTGATATATTCCCTTACTATATATTAGAGTTTTGTCAGTTATCTCATTCTATCCTATGTACATAAACATCTACATGGACACATATACAATATGGAAACATAAGGTGGAAATGTGAAAAATGGCAAGTAAATTAATTGCCGGTATGCAAAAGTTTATATGCATATACATATGTATGTGCGTCTGTTTACAGCTTTTTCATGTAAACAAGCTATAATATCCAATTAAAGCTAGTAGAAAAAAAAAAAAAAAATACATATATGTTCTATGTATAAATAAGCATTCACTCATGAATAATGCTATATTATGTACACATACAATCATGCACGCAATTGTGTACTCAAACTATTTCAAATATTTATATGCATATAATCACCTTTCGAAAATAAATGTTTTATTAGATACATTTTGTTTTTAATCCTTTAAGTACACATTAGCGTCTTTAAAAAAATATTCTTCTAGCGGAGGCAACAACTTAAAAAAAATTTAAGTATATATATAAGAATCTTGATCATTATAAGAAATTCCCAAAAAAATGTCATAAGAGAAAATAGATAAAACATGTCATGTAAAATTCATTTTATTACGTTTGCTTGTTTTAATTTTCTCTTATTCATTTTGTGCAGGAGAAGATTCTCACATTAAAACTATTGATAACATTGTCTTATATGTCAAAGTACTGTAATAGTCATAAAAATAAATATGAATTTTAAGAAGTATAGAAAAGCACATGTCTGGAAATATGTATATGTATACATCATCCTAAGAAATGTATGTATATACATTAGCATACAAACATGTGCTTATATACACACATATCCATACATGTATATACATGGTATAGAAGCATGCACGACACATAAAAATTCTTTGAAATTTTATCATTTCTTACGAACATAATTCCCAAGAAATTACATATTTAGAGGCTTATTTTGGTGATATGTAGTCTTTCTTACAAACTAAACAAAAAAAAATATATATATTAAATTCTTGTAAGCAGCTACACTTCCTTTATTTTTCTGTTTTTTTTTTTTTGTATTAAACAGTTATATATATATCTATCTAAGTTTTTAGAAAACTATTGTTGTACGTACTGTCTTAACATAGAAAGACAAGGAAAAAAAAGAAGTGTTTTAAAAATTTTCAATTATACTTATATATTTTATACAATTATTAATTGTATTTCATGTTATTTTAATTTTTATTATTTTTCTTATTTTGATTTTCTTGGAGTCACTTTTGCATGGCCTTGTCAGATATAGTATTACCTTTTCTCTATTCTCTCCTTTTTCAGAGTATCTTCCATTCTAGTTTAATAAGTGTTCTTGATAGAGATACATTTAACTTAAATAAATAAATCTTATTTTCCATGACACACCTATATTTAATGCTCACATATGCATAATGTTAATTCACACAATTCTCATTTTTTATATTTATTAAAATTTTACCGTGCACTTACCTTTAATACTTATGGATACAATGGAATTGATACACAAATTTCAGAAAATAAAATAAGTTTTACAGTTATATATTTCAAAACAATTACAATGAAATTTTAGTGTTATATTAGCAATTGAATATTTATGTCAGAATGGTAAAATGAAAACTGTATGCCATATTTTTAAATATTATTACACAAGGAAATTTCGTTAAAATTTAATTATTTTTCATTCTATAATTGTAATTGTTCAAATATTAATTACAAAAAAAAATTAAGTCAAAAAGCAAGTTGAAAGCGGGAAGTAAAAAAGTAAAGAATGTTTTTCGTGTACATTTAAATCAGAAATATAAATTTGTTAAACATATGTAAACGTAAATATATCAGAAAAATTCAAAACCAGATAAAAAAAAAACATTATATTTTATTGTAATGTACATATCTTACACACATATATATTTATACGTATAAGAAAATATTTTAATAAAATACATTAATACCTAATATTATAAAACAAAAATACATATAAATACATAATATTGGAATTCTTATAAAAAATCACTTCACTTTCACTACGAAGAATAATTCGTTTATATAATTCTCATACTCACTATCTCTTTATTATATTTTTGTAAAGGAAAAAGTATGTATGCGCTATTTCATTCAATAAACAATACTTTTTTTTCATATGTAAATGTAATAACTAAAGTATATATTAATTCTATATAATAATATTCAATTAAATCCATAAAAGAGGCTGTTTACTTAATGAATTTAGATCATAGGAATTAATGGTTAACTCTTCTTTTATAAAATGGTATACATTACACTTATTTAATTAAATCTTATAAAAAAAATATTGTAAATTTTAAATTCCACTGATTAAAACTTATGTAACAAAAGCAAAAGTTGAATACCTATGAATTATCAAAAAATACATAATATATATATTTTTTTAATTTCATTTTATTTAATATACGAGCGTTAGAAATGTAAATATATTATTAACTGTCAATATAGTATATTCATATCAATATAAATCCTTAAAATTTTATTTATGCCTTACTCCACATTTTATATATATGTGAAATAGTAAATATATATAAAAATTTACCTATACATTATTATATTATTGTAAAAAAAAATATTTTTTTTTATTATAAATAATGATAATTCAACTGTTCCCAATGGTATTCATATATTTTAAAATTTACTATTTACGAAAAATGAAAAAAAGTTGTCTTATATTCTATCTATTAATGTATGCTTACATTTAAATAATCTATTTAAAATTTTAATAATGTACAAAATAACATTAAGTATATACTATATTTTTTTACATATTTTCATTATAATACATATTTAAATGGTCTATCAAAATATAATTAACAGCAAATTAACTGTAAAAATAAATTATACTAAATCTTCATTTTAATTGTAAAGATACAGAATCTATAGTTTGGTAAACAAATATATTTATTCTATGTTTACTAATGATACTTCACTATTACATATATATAAATTCAAATTTATATTGTCCAAAGAATAAAAATAGTGAATTAAAATTATTTTTACTTTAATCTTGACTTCTTATATAATTCAAATAAAATATATTTTATAGAACGTATATTAGGATATTTATTTATTAAAACAAATATATGTATACATATAAACACAACAATATATATTCACTCTCTTTCGTTAAATAACAATAAATACACATTTATTACAAATTTAGAACCAATAATATTATTTTCTTAATAAACTGAAATAATAATCATTTTATCCTAGAGCAAATATATAAAATAAAAAGAAACATTTTTTATTTAAAATATAATTTATCACAAGAATTCAATAACATTATATTATTTGTGCTTTCTTATATTAATTTTGAAGCTCCGATATATTTTTTTATAAAAATTTATTTAAATTATACAAATATATATTATAACAAAAGTATTTAGTCCGTAAAATACTTTATAATAGGTATTAAAAAGTATTAAGATGTTCAAATTTACTAAAAAATAAGAACTTTTAGTCTTGCGTGTAAAGTAGTACACAAATATGTAAATGTGTCTATAATATTTAATCAATAATGAGGATGCTTAATAAGTTTATATCGAAAGTTATAACACAACCTATCTTATATGAACATTTTTATTATAAAAACAAACATTTTTTTTACCATTCACTTTATCTCTTCCTGAATTTAATTTTTTCAAATTTTTTAACTTTTTTGTGATAATAAATAATTCCTGATATAATTGTGACACCTAATATAACGAAAGGTAAGAAATATATTAGAATACCAAATAAACCACTCGCTGTATGTAATTTTTTTACAGTTCTGCTCTCATCTGCTATATATATTACAAAAAAAGCCTTGAAAAAATTCGCCAAAGGGCCTACAGCATTATAAAAATTTTGTGCTATTGTATTGTAATAATCTACACCAACAAGATTTTTTAATATATTCTTCAACATATTTACAAGGCCATAACCCACAAATAAATCTAATATCAGTGATATTGATAATATCAAAAACAATAATAAAGGAATGGCAATTTGTAAACCATATTTTTTAAGTATTATTCTTTTGTACAACTTATCACTAATTATATGGTTGTTTTTAAGAAAATTCTCATAATCAAGTTCTTTGAATATTTTTTTTTCTAAATAGGAATACTTTTTTGTTTCAAAAATACAAAATTTATTTTTCATATCTAGTTTATGATTTCCCTCATTACTGAGTGAACATCCATACGATTTTCTATTTTTTCCTTTGTCTCCTTTCTCATTGTTGTATATATATTTTTTCTCGTTTTCTACATTATATAGTGTCGTTTCTTTTAATACCTTGTTACACGAATTCTTATCCTGCTTATAATTTGTCAGTAATCTATAAGTTCTTACATCTAATTTTCTAATTACGTTACAGTTTTCATCTATATATTTTTTAAACTTACTCTAAAAAACAAAGAAAATATTAGTCATTTAAGGAATAAATAATTTCTTGCCAAAAAAACGTTATTAATAAAAATAAAATAAGAAAAATCTGAATAATACAAATATTCTTAAATGATATTATAATACCAGATCACTTGTAAAGTTGCTTTTACAAGATAAAAGAATAAAAGTTGCAATTTTAATTAAAAACAATAGTTTCATTCTTTCCTCCATTATATGAATATTCACTACAGTAATATATTAAAATAAAAATTGAAAATAATATAATATTTTTTTAACGATAAAAGGAAGTATAAATATTTGTTTATTTAATTTTTCTTTAATTTTTTTTTTTCTGTAAAAAATAAAATATATGAAACTATAATATTTTGTTTAATATAGACAAAATAATATAAGATTAAAATTATATTAAAGGGTATTTATATTATGCTTATTATTAAAAACTAACTATTATTAAAATGAAAACTCTATATTTATTCTAAATATTAAATAGGTATATTTTAACGTAGTAGCATAATTAAATTGTTTTCATTATTAAAACACTATAATAAAAAAATAAAAAAAAATATAAGATTTCTTAATATTTCAAAGAACACTATGTAGAATATGGAATGTATAGAATATATAGAATAAAGATAATTTCCTGTTTTCTATATTAAGCAAATAATAAACAAGTTTAATTTTGTTTTTCTATTATCATTTATAATTTTAAAAAATAATACATTTTAAAAAAGCATGTTATTATTTTTAAATAATATAAATCACAACAATATAATAATAGTAATAATAAATTAAGAAGGAAATATTTTATACAAGTTCTCATTATATATTAATAAAAATACTTTCAGTTTCTATGGTATATTATATATTTTAGCAATCTTATTTATATCATACTTCCAAATCATTAAAATAATTCACATTATAAAAATAAACATTAATTTTTAATTTTTTTATAAAAATATTAAAAAGTGATAATTGTTCATTAATGTTAAATCATGTAATTACTTTTAAATGTAACGTTTATAAAAATTTTTAATAAATTAATTAATTTTTTTAATTAAATATATATATTTAGAACACTGGTTAATGTAAAGTAGTAAAAAAGAAAAAACAAAAAAAGTAATTCTAGTATTAAATATTTCGTTATCAGTACAAGCACAGTTCAATATTTATTTACCTATATATTTTAAGATATAATTCCATTATTTTTTATTATAAATTTATTATATCATGGATACTCAAGTCATTTTTATAAATAGTAATTGAATGAACAAATAACTAATTCTGATAATAAATATTCGCATTCATTCATTTTATAGTAGAGCATTATACTACACAATAATAATAATTTGAAACAAGCATTTTGTATAGAAATTTAATTTACATTAATGAGAATAGACTATTTTTTGTAACTAAACTGATCCCTTACCACTAATATAAAACGATAATTTTTACAAATTATTATATGTTAATTAATATTTATAAATAGTACATATTTTATTTGGACAATTTTTAAAAGCAATATCTTATTTTAAAATGTTGATAAAATAAATTATTAAATATCAAAATAATAAAATCGTAAATATCTCAAAAAAAAAAAAAAAGAATAAAATGTATTTAAAATGTTATTATATAACTATGAAGGAATGTACCCAAAAAATAACTAAGAACTAATTATTCACAATAAATAAAACAAATAATTCTTAGGGCTATATATTATTATGAATATTTTTTTAGTATAAATTTACAACAATTTTCCTAAATAAATACCAGCATTTAAACCTAATTATTCACATTCTTTATTATCTGTTTTATTTTTTTTTTTCTCTACTTATATTTCTATATCTATATATGTGTAATTCTCTCTCTATTTCCTCTTTATCCACTTTTTCCTGAGCTATACCATACCCTTTTGTATCCACATAGAATTATTCAAAATTATAATCTTCAGGTATTATTAGGAGAATTATGAGAACACAAAATTCATTTATTTTTAAAATTCCTTTTTTATAAACTTCTAAATATACAAAACATTATTCTTATAAAATATGCAACGATAGAAAAAAACACAAACGATTGCTAAACATTGCTTATTTACATAAAAATTAATATATTTTAGTTTATGCATAATTTACATTTAATAATTTAACTAAGAAAATTTTGTAATATTTTTCTGGTTATTATTAAAAAAAAAAATTCAGGACATTATAATACATAAACAACAATCATTTGTAAAAAATAAATATATATTAATTGAAACTTTTTATTTATTCCTATAACTATGAATTTTACATGTATACATATTTCATGGTATGTCTCACTAAAAGTTTTTATTGTGAAATATGTACTACTACAATAATATAAAAAAAAAAGATTTTATTAAGTACTTAAATAATTATAAATATAATTAATATGATTAGCATATTATTATTAGGTTTATGATTACAAAGGCACATAATATAATATATTGAATAAAGGATAACACTATGTAAAAGCTAGCATACTGTAGCTTAATTATTATACTCTCGTATAAATATTGTTGATAGTGCGTTAATAAACACATATTTTAATATCTTTTCTTTACATATTAAAAAGGATATACATGACACTCCAAAAAAAATTCATAGATTTTATTTTGTTTTTCATATAATAACTAGAATTAATGTAGTTAATTATGTAAAAAGAACCATACTTCACATTATTTAGAAGAATTATCATAACATAAATAAATGTATATTTAATGTTATTTTAATTTGTTTTATCTATATTCAAAAAAATGATTCTCGAACATATGAATTTTCTTATTTTAAAATGCATGAATGTAAAAGTATCTATATTGCAGATAGAGAATAAAAATATATTATTAATAAAATATCATAAATATATTTTTATGAATATTATTATATTTGCACTTATTGGAATGAAAATATGTAAGATATTATGACTCTTGTACAATTATATCCTGAAAAAAGCATAAAACTAAGATAACAATGTTTCAGAATAAATTTTCTAACTTATACAAAATTCCAAAAATAATAAGATAACAATTACAGGAAATATTCAAAATAAAGTATACATAAATAAAATCAAAGAAAAATTGAACTTTTATTAACATTAAAATAATTATTAAAAAACAAATCAACTATACTTATTTATAGTGTAGAAAAAAAATATTAGTGTTTTATACAAAATAACACAACACTCATTTTTAAAAAGGGGGAGAGTTCATTAAGGTAAATAAAAAAAGAAAATTTATTTATTAAAAATCTTCATAATTTCCATTTGATAATACTCGCGAGTTATTCTTAATATTTCCTGATAATCAAAAAGAAACATATAATAGTTATAAAATTACTTATTCTTTGGAATTCAAAAGATAGCATACTAAATATATCGTTTTTTGTTAAAAATAAAAGCTCTGTCTTATACTACAAACAAATACCTATAATTTTTTATTTAGAGAAAATATTCTGATTCATTTATTATAAAATTGTTTGTGAGAAATATTGAATAAAATTCATGAATAATTTGAAATTTGTATCAATTAATAAAATAAGAAGAAATTATGATATAAAAAAGAGATGTTAAATGACAGATAGGTGCACATATAACATATAAAAAAGAAAAAAAAAAAAAAAGGAGTATTAACATGTTATCAACTAATATATAATTAAATCTAATTAATTTAAACTTTTAATGATATACAAAAATAATTAGCTTATTTATACAGAAATTTTTAGTATAATATATACTTAAGTAAATTCTACAAAATTGAATTAATTGTAATATTAGACACAATAATAAAATGATAAATTGTATTACCTTATCATTTAATTGTATCTACTTATAATTCCCATATTAGTAAGTAGTTATTAATAATCCATAATTAAAAAGGTATATTGTTTTATTATATATATATAACTTAACACTTATGGTATTAATAAAGAACTAAAAGCCCCTTAAAATAATTTTTTCAATAAATATGTTTGTTGTACATTCCTGTAGAATATATTTTATATAATATTATTAAGTATTCATTTTTAATAACATATATATATATATATATGAATATACAAAAATACATTTAAACTCTTCGAAAAATACAAAATAAGATCAATCTAGTTTTAACTTTAAATAATACATATTCTTAAAAACCTGAGCATATAATAACATTAGACTAGAAAAAGATATAAAATAGAAAGAAAACATATTTGTTACAAATACAAATTATCATAATTCTAAAAAATTATATGAATTGTACTAATGTATATTAATTATAATGTATAAACATATATACTTCATAGAAGTCAACCATAATACACAAATATATATATTATGAGTAGTATATTTAATTAAGCTTGAATATTACATTAAATTATAAATTCAAAAATGTTAAAACATTATAATCCATAAATAAAAGAACAAATATTATTACTATTCCTTATCAAATTCATGAGATACATGTAAGTGATTTTATAAAATTTCAAGAACTTTTGTATTTTTAATAATTATGTTACTAAAAATATTACTGTTATTACTTCATAATAAGGACTTAGTTGCATAAGGATATATATTTTTTTCTATTCATTATACTCCTTCATTAAATTAATTTTATTATATTTTTCATTATTTCTTAAAATCTTATAAACCGATATTATAAGCATAACAGATAACATAACCATAAAGACAACAAATAATACTATAAAAAGATAGGGTAGATCTTTTATATTTATTGACAATTTTTTTAAAACATTCATACAAAATTGCCCCAATGCACTGCTTTTAAACTCTTGCGCTGTAGCATACAAAAGCGATAAAAAACTAGGCGATAGGGGTATTCCTATTCCAAACAAGAAAAAAAAAAAAAATAACACAATACCAAATCCGTAACTTCTAAATTTTATTTTTTTCAAAGATATATCACAAATTCTTCTTTTTTTTTCAACAAAATCATCATAATTTCTTTTCTTAATCCATTTTTTTTCAAAATGGAAATGCTTTCCATCAAACATTCCGTTATTATAATCAATAACCTCTGTATAGAACTTTTCCTTATTTAATAAATTTCTACTTGAATACTTGTTTTTTTTTTTGGTCCCCTTTTTGTTATTGTATATATCCTTTTTTTCGTTCACTCCATTATTTCGAAACTTTTCTTTTAAGCATACTTTATTTGAATTATCTAGATTATATTTTACTAGTAATCGGTAATTTCTTGTGTCTGATATTTTATCAAGATAGCAATTTTCATTCGTGTATTCACTAAATCCACTCTAAAAGAAAAAAATTGATATTCAGTATTAAAAATAATAAAGAATATAATTCAAAAAAACAGTACTAATAAAAATATAATACACTATAAATATAATTAAAGCAATTATCATTAAGTTATGCGGGTATACAAGTTCATAGCTAAAAAGGCATATCCATGTTAATAGGAGATATACAGCAACATCAATAATAATAGGAAAACTTTTTTTTTCCTTCATCGCATAAATTTTTTATATTTTTTATTTTATTAACAGAATAAAAAATTAACAACAATATACTTCTACTAATAATTTATTCTATATTTTTTTGAGTATTTATTTTTATTATTTCTTCTTAAATGCTTGTTATATGCATATATATAATACATATTTTACAGCATATACAAAGTAAAATAACTTTAAAAATATATTATATAATTTTTGTTTTAATCTAAATAAAAAAAATGACCCTTTAAAATAAAATAATTTTAATCATTTCATGAATACTTAAAGTATAAAATATATATATATAATGTAGTACATTAATTAAATAATTTTTTATTATTCATTTTTATTGTGAACTATATATTAAAATTATCATTTTCTATTATATATAAATGTTGAGCTTATCTACTATATAGAATGTAGAGAGTATATACATTATATATTTCTCTAAATATTAAGATTGTTATCAAATTAATAATTCTAATTTTATGAACTTTGTACTCTTGAAGAAAAAGTTATTTTAAATAAAATATTAATTATTATAATATAATAATTATAATAATAAAAAAACATATTATGCTATATTAATTATAACAAATATACTAATTCATATTTAAGTACATAAAATATTTTATCGAGTATACTTTTTTATAAAAGGAATATTTACATGGAGCTATTTAATATATAAAGGTATATGTATTCCAAATGTGAATAAAGAGATATTTTTTATCAAAGCTTTATAATTCTTAAAAATTTCATATTTAAATTAAGTTAAACTTATTCTTTTTCTAAATTATAAATAGATACATTTAACTACGTAATTTTTTATTTTTTTTTTTAATTAATTATATATATTTAGAATTAATAATAATGTATAAATAAAAAGAGGAAAAAAGATTAAATGTAATACTTATATAGAAATATTTTATGAAATTTCATTAATTTATAAATATATCAAATTAAATAAATTCACAAATAATATGCAGTATATAATATGTACATATTAAATTACAAAGTATAACAATATACTATACTAAAATACGTGATTTATTAATTTTTCTATTTATAATTTTAAAATAAATATATTTTTTTTTATTTATTCTTTTAAAAATATTATTGTGGTAATGAGTTTCATAGGTGTAGATTAATAAACCTACATAAATATGTAAATAAAGAATATTTTATTAAGAATACGTTTAACAACAAAAATATATTACCCTCAATATTTCCATTGTTATATTTTATATATAATAATATAAACATTATAAAAGCAATACACATAAAATTATTGTAATCATTTGTGATATTTCTTTATATTATTATTATTATTATTAAATTTTTATAGCTTGAATGTGAGTAATTTTAAAATTAGTAAAAATTACTGAATAAAATATAATTTTTTAAATAAGTATCAAAGTAATATATTTAAAAAACATAATGCTATTACATTTTCATTGTTATAATAAACATAAAAAATCAGAGATAATGTACGTAAAGATACTTATATAGTTTCTTTTAGGTTTTCTCACAACAGTTTCGTCTAAATTTTTACATATAGCTAATGTTTCTATATGAAATATACATTAAAACATTTAAATATCCATAAAATGTATATATAACTTATAAAATAAATTATGTAATATAGGTCCATTATATAATGAATTCCTTCTAAAAATTAACTTATAAATCTTTTCAATTTTAGCAACGTTTATTTTCTCTAAATAATTTTTCAAGACTTTTTTCTAAAATATATATTTGTATTCACCTAAATTATTTATTTTTTCCTGAAAATAGGAAATCTTATACATTAGCTCCATTTTACTTTATAATATTTAATTACATCCCTATTATATATGTTTACAATAAATGAACAGTGTCATTATATATATGAAATTAACACGTTTATTATATTTTCCTTTTTTATATTAAATAAATTATATTATTAATATTTAATGCAAAACTATAATATTAGTTAAATTTAAAATGATATTAAATTTCTAAATATTATTTTCATATTTATACTAGCTATATGGTAAAATACCATCAAAAATTACCATATACATTTAAATGCTCAACTTTTATATAATGTAACATATAGATTATATTGTTACAATCATAATTTAATGATGTATATTTATATTTTTTGCTTTAAAAAATGGGAAAAACTAATTAAAAATTTTCCCTTTTGTATATTTTAAATAAAAATTATTTAATTTACCATTACTAAAATGTTCTCATTTTTTAATCAGTACACATAATCTTTGCATAAATGGTGTAAAACATGAACGATTATATAATAATCTATATAAAGACATATTATGCAAAAGGGTGATATTTTTTGTACGAATTATCAGAACTTCAAAATTATGTATGTTACTGGTAAAAATTATGCAACTACAAAAGTTGACTGCTCATATAAATTGTCAACTAGGTACATGATCTCCTCGAATTTCAATGAATCTCATTTTATATAAAACTTTTACTCGCACAGCTATTAACACGAGAGGCACATTCGGATGATACTTAATAGGAATTTATATAATAAATTCCAATAATTATATTGATATTTATTGTATTATTTTAAGTATATTTTGTTTTTTTCAAAATATATATTATTTCAGTTAAAAATAATAATGCTCTTATATCATCCATTTAATTAATTATAACAATGAATTATTTCTATAATAAGGCAGTATTCATACGAAGGTCTATCTTTTATACTATTTTACTTCATTTGAACAATGATGTTGTTTTAAATAGAAAACAATATAAATATTTTGAAATATCTAGATGAACAAATTTATCATTTAACTAATCATTGTTCTGAAAATTATCATATATATTTAAGTTACAAAACGTACTATTTAGTACATAGTACTTCAATTCTAATTAGTAACTTCTCAACTAAAGTAATCATTGGAAATCTAAAATATATAATTGAACATGTTAAGTGAAATGTGTTTTAAAAAAATAAAAAAAAGTAAAATTAATGGAATAAATTTTTATAATAATAATATTGCAAAATAATAGGATGCAGCTAAGTACGATTCTATGACAATTATAAAAAGTTCTTATATTAAGAAACATGTTAGCTATTTTAATTCGGTAAAAAAAACAACGTGAAATTAAATAGTAATTCTTCTGTGGGCATATATTATATCACTATGAAAAAAGAGTTATTGTATAAAAATATGTTAATATTAGTTAATAATATTAATATTATTATTCAAGATTAAAATATTTACTATGTACGATATTTATTGTGAAAAATTCATCTATAGAATTTATATAATGTCAAAACGATAAATAAATATGCATCACACTGTCACTAGATAAGGAGAAAAATAATTTTTTTTTTTATTGTCTAATAATTTGTAATAATAGTAATATGTTATAAATTAAAGTAAAATTAATAAAAACATAATAATTTTAATATCACAGAATTTAAATAGACAGATATGTAATAAAATATTCAATCAAAATTTGAAATATGTGTCCTATGATTGTAGAATTATATATTAAACATATTATATATAATACGAAATGTTGCAATTCAATAGGGTTAAACGATATTAAATAAATATAACAGTAATATCACGTATTTTACATTATTGTAATATGTATAAATATAGTTTATTTCGTACTTAGTCCAATCAAATATAAAAAAAGTTTTTTTTTCATTATGATTGGGCTCTATATTTATCCGAATAACTAAAAGTATGTACATAAAATAAAAATATATTTATCATCAAAATAAGTTTTTTTATATTATATTGAAGATGTATTATTATTTATGGGCGTATTCCCTGTTTTAATATATATTAAATTATAAAGAATAGTATGAAATAATATCAACTATAGATTTAAATATGTAAGTAACTTATTTTAATAAAATATTCCATAGTTCTTACTTTGCGCATTTGTACATATTAAATAAAAAAAAATAGAAAATATAATTCGTTATTTAAACTATTTTTTCTTAAATATAATTACTTTTAATTATATTTCTTGCTTTGTTCTGTTTTACTTAATAGAATTTCGACTATATTATATTATGTTAATAATTTACATATTGTGTATATCATTTATAGTAATATATATTGCATTTTTAATAAATAAATAAATAATATATTTATTATACTATTAAAAAGGCTCCAATAAATCATATAAATCATTAATAATTAAATATCACTTTTAAATAAATGTAATTCGTAAAATGCAGTATCAAGATATAATTTTCATAATATATGCAAAAACAAAAATTGGAAGTACAGAAACAAAAAAAAACATTTCACACATATATAAAATTGTTAAGAAATAAAAAAAATAAAATAAGTAAAAAAATAAATAAAATATTTCATATAAACAAAACGTAAAACTCTTTCCTTTTTTTTTTTTTTTTATATGTTTTTTATTTTATCAAATATAGTTCATTCCACGAAAATTTCATTAAATAGTTTTATAAAATATATCTCATGATTTAATAAATATTGTTTTCCTAGAATCTACTTACAGAATTAATAAATACAAAAGTGTTTAACAAAAATCAAATCAACTGTTTAAACTATGAAAAAAAATAAAATAATGTACAAAAATAATATGAGTTAAATATTGGAAGAAAATATGTTATAAAAGGATATTGTTTTATTTATCTGTTTTGTTTTTCTACTTTATCCTATTATAATTGTATTAATGGAATATTCATAAAACGAAGTATATTAAGAGTACATATTTTATTATTTTAATATACTTCCTAGAACAATATTATTAGAATTTCTAACTATATATATGTATGTATTTCCCTTTCAAGGTTTAATTGAAGTATATTGTTAAATTCTCATTCATGTCAAAAATCTCTTATATTGTTTACTACATAAAGTAAAACTATGTATGTATTATATAATTATATTTCGCAAACATTGTTTTTATTAATAAATATATAATTATATTAAAAATCAATAGTACATATATATTTATATATAAACCTATGTAATATATTATAATTTTGTTACGCTTATATATAGTCGTCTTCGTCCAATAATAATATTTTCCAAGAGTATTTTTAAAAAGTATTACAAAATAATTAGTATACAATTTCTAAAGAGCTTTTACTTTATATATAATAACAGATTTAAACAAAATTGTTCTAAAAGAATTTTTTGCATGTTTAATAATGGAAATCGTACTACTATTATTTTATCCTCTATTATATTCCTAATGAAATATTTTATATATTTACAATATATATAATTTTTGCTTTTTTAGAAATAAGTTGTACGTTCCTGAATTATAATTTTTATGAAATTTTATATTCATTAAATTTAATAAATAATATTTTATTAATTTTATATCAATAATACTACTTAATGACAATTTTAAACAAAATTATTATTAATTTTTTTTTTTTTAATTACATATATTTTTTCGTTCCCAGTATAAACTAAAATTATACTTAAACAAATATATATTGTTATTTATATTGTTATAATAAAAAACAAAAATAAATAAATTATAAATCAAACATTTACTAAATATTATCAAAAGTACTATATATGTCTAATACCTTAATTATTTCAAAAGTTTTATCAACATTAAAAATATTCATTATACAACATAATACAAATATGCTTAATTTCTTTAATAAAGCTATTATTTTTCCCATTTTAACATGTAATTGGAAATACCTGGATGAGGTACCATAATTGCTATATATAAATTATTATTTTTCTCATTTTTTTTTATGCTTTTTTATATGAGAATATATTTTTATTCAAATAATTTATAAAATACCATTTTTGAATGTTGAATATTCATCTTTATTTTTAGTTAATCATCCATCGCAAATCATGGTACAATGGATACTAAAAAAATAATACATTCAATGTAAGGTTCACAAGGTTACTAAGTAGTGAAACATAAGTAGCAAAAAACAAAAAACTAAAATATCAAAAAATAGAATAAATGATTCATTATATCAAAGTGAAGATTTCTTAGTAGAAAGAATATATTCGTTAGAGGATAAAAACATTTTACGAAAAAGATTTATTGATTTAATGCAATATACAATATTTCCAAAACAACATGATTCATTCAACATGGAATGTAATTTAAAAAAAATATATAACTTAAAACATTATGATAATTCTGAAAAACATAAAAACTCACATACATCATTAAAAAAGGGAGACTCAAAGAATTAATCAGATTTATTCCAAAGCAAACAAAGTAATAATAATCATTCATTTAAACATCAATATATAAGTAAAAATCCCTTATATTTAAGAAAAAGACGTCAATCGTATTCTTATATTAAGTCACACAATAAATTGTTTAAATTATTATATATATTGTTTACAATAATTACTTTTTTTACTAATTTTATATATCTCTTCTTCTATAGGAAAATACTAAGTAATGTGCAAAATTTGCTTATCCACAGATAAGTTTTATTAGGAAATAAATTCTTTAAATTAACATATATAAAATTATTTAATAAATAAATCTAAAACTAGGATAAATATGAAAAAAATATTTGCTGTAAAAAATTAATCTCATAAATTTTAAAATTTATGACAGTATTTTAAAGGTACATACAATTTTATATGTTTAATAGTAAAAAAGTATACGACCTAATACAATTATATAATATTTGAATTCTTTATTTTTTCATGTTTAATCTTAAAAAAAAGACTTAACATAATTATATGTATCCCTTAATAGGAGGAAATTATTAATATTTTAATTGTTGGTTCAGATTATTGAAGTTTCATATTTTATCTAAAAATATAACTTTTAGAGTTATATATATATATTTATTTAACAGTATTTGCATAAAAACCATTTATATTACAATTATATAAATATCAGAAGATACAATTAAATTACATTAAATGATATTTTTCAATGAATATACACGTAGTTCTCATTCCTTTTAATTTCCAAAAACATGTTTCTATAATTAATTAATATTTATTAAAAAATTTAGAAAATAAAATGTAATTATTCGTCAACTAGTTTTATTTATACCGTAAAATGTAGTATATTTTTTATCTTGTTTCTTGTTTTGAATAAATATTTTTTATTTACTATATAAACAAGCCTTATCAAAGATTCTCTTTTCTTATGTATTTATTCGCATTAACTACAATTTACATAATTTATTAATATGTAAATATATATCTTACAATTTCCTCATATCATTACTTCGTTAAAAAGAATTAATTTTTAATAATTTTTCATTTATATATTTATTATATTATCTATTTCCTCACATTTTTATATAATTATGGAATTCTTAATTGCATACTGTTAAATTTCTTTTTTTCTGTATATTTAACAAAATTTTAAATAAAGCTTATTATTTATAAATTCTTCCATTTATAATTGTATTGGAAGCAAAAATAATTGATTTCAGAATTCTTATGACAATTATTCCATTTATAACGTCAAAAGTTATAGCAATGAATAAATGATTCCCTTGTCCTAACTTCAAATATGAAATTTTAATTATTTACTTAATGCCCTAATATTGTTAAAATTCTGATTCTCATTCAAAAAGTAGCCTATATAAAGTCTTCTTTCATAAACATAATTTATATATCACTTTATATTCTTCATTAAATTTAATAAAAAATTATCATTTTCCTATTTTTTCCTATTTTATTAAGGTATTATTGTGTCTAATATCGACCATGTGAATGCATAGATAATATGTAGTTTGATAATTTTTTATGTCTATAACTTTTTAAAAATTTTATATAACGCAAAATAATGTTTCTATTATCAATAATATCTTTGCATACAATGCTTAATCAAAATAGTATCCTATTTTTTATAATCCTCCTAGATAACTGTATATATAATCCTTAATCCTTCTAATATAATAATATATTTAGTTTCTCGTATTCAAATGATTTAATTCAACATATGCAAAGAAGAAATATATTTAAAAAAAAAAAAAAATATAATATAGTGTATAAATTGCTTTTATTTTAAATTGTAACTTTATTACAATAGTACTAGCATATTGTCAATTTTTATTTTTTTTTTATATCTTTGAACATCTTTAAAAATATTAGTGTCTGTACATCATCCTTCATTATTTATGATAAAAATTAAAAAGATTTATTTTAATATAGTAATTCAAAAGATTTAAAGTTATATTAGTATTATTAAACTCAATTTGTTTGCACAGTCGTGAAATTTTTTTTTACTTTTCATTATGTCATTAGTACAACCATACACTAAAAAAAAATAAATTAAAAAAAAAAAAAGTTAGTATTATTGCACATCTGTTGGTATATTCATACCGGAACAATTATTTATATTATTTTTATTATTATAATAAAGAACATATTATATTAATATATAGAAAGCAAAATGAATATAAATATGGTATATATACTTAGTTTATTAAAGTAACATTTTTTACTTGAATATAAAAATAAAAATTAATACTATATTTTCTGTTAATTGAATAAATCCTTCAATTGTAATCTATATTTTTATATGAACATTGTAAAGGAAATAAACATGACAATATGTATTAAGTATAATGGACTAATGAAAAAGTTTTTTTTATATCTTTTATTATAATAATCACATCCAATCATAAAATATAAAACAAAACTTTTCAACAACAGAAAGGATAATTTAAATGTAAAATTTATTACACAAATTTATATTATAAGAATATTACAATTTACTTAAATCATTAAATTATGGTAAATAAAATAAAAATTAAAGCATATTTTTTTTTTTTGAAATAACTTTATTATTTTATTGTATATTTATATTTAAATGCTCAATAAATATATAAAATATTAATTTTGTAATTTCACAGTAATCAGCCATAATTTCATGTATTATTATATAAATACATTATACATAAGGCTAATACAATTCCTAAATATCGTTCACTAAAGAATAACACATATATTTTCAATTTCTTTAGAATTTCTGTGTTAATAATTTTCTATTTTATAACAATAAAATTTTCCACCATGCCATATTTTCTTTTATTACGTAGCGTGCGAACATCAGTTTTATGCAAATAAACTTATTCATTATTAACATTGTAACACGAAAAAAGTTCATACATGAGATTAATAGAAATGATTATTTTGTATTAATATATAAATTATGATATTTAATATAAAAGTAGAATTATTCATATTTTTTTATATTATATATATTTTTAAGCTTTTAAATATAAAGAAAAAAATCTAACTGCACAAAAATGTAATATACATTTAACTATAAACTTTTATTTTAATTCTTTATTTTTGAAATTTTAATTCTTTTAAATATATGCATATCATAAATATAAAAATAATTTACACATATTTACATGGTTATGCAAAAAACAATTATTTATTTTTGCTTCGTTTATTGTTAGTTGTACCTTTATCTATATACAATTTAATTTTTAAAACTTTCAAAAGTTTAAACATATATTGATAAGAATTTTTTAGTAAATACGCACTACGATTCTTTTATCATGATACCATTTATATTGAATATTAAATATATTTTCTTATTACCAAAACAATAACATAAATTTTTTTCAATTTATTTTATAAAAAAAAGACATTTACAATTAATTTAAAACAAACCACATATTTCTGTTATTATATTGCGAAACAAACATTTTGCATTATATAAACATAAAAGATATAAAAACAAAATGAGTACAACATTTAAGAGTAATAACAATAATTTTCCTGATAGTTTAAGGAAATAATACTAGTTGAACTCGTTTTTATATGAATTAAATAGAGAATACATACGTTTTAAATTCAAATACACTTAAATTCTCATATTCACGTTATACTGAAGTATTAAATTAAGTTCAAAGAGTTCTTTAAAATACAAGTATAAGAAATAAAACAATCATATTCGCTTATTATTAAGATTACACATTTTTATATATTATATAACAGGAGGTATTTCCATATATATATTATTATAAAAATTAAGTAATTCTATGTACGTGCAGTATTTATACTTGACATTTTTTAGGGCATCATATATCTAATTTCACGATATTAAATGTTTTTCCTACATAGAACATTATCACCTTTATAACAATTTCTATAATTTTTTAACTTTATTTTTTCATATATTTCTAATTTCATCAAAATATGTATAATACCTAATACTATTAGTATAGATGGACATATAAGTAATATATGATATATACAGGAACAGCTGGAAAGTAATGGAAAGGTATTAAATATTTTTTTGGATTAATAGTAATTTTATATGTTAAAGTAGATAATGTGAATAAAACTACTCCTATAAACAAAACTAAAGAAAAGGGAGAAGTTACTAAAATTATTTTTCCAAATAACCTTGTACATTTACTTTTTTTGTTATATGCTCAAGTTACTCATAATTTTATCCATGCAAATTAATATATTAAATATTTTTTTTTTAAAAAAATATATCTACTCTAATAAATAAAAGAGGATTCATTTTCTTTGCTATCTTATCTGATTTCTCCCTATTAAATTCTATTCCTCTTAATTCTTCTCTTTTTAAATTTCATATAAGTAAAAGTAGACCATATTATCAATATGACAATTAATATACACAGTAATACAAAAAATATTATATTATATTATCATTAGTTCCTAAAACAAAGTTTTTTGTTAAATTTGGACTTCCTTCTGGACTTAAATAACCTCAAACTAAAACTATCAATGGTTCTAATATCACCCGCGAAAGTACTAGAGTTGGTAAATACATTGATAATCCAAACTTTTTAAATACTAATTTTTGGTATTCTCTATTACTGACGGATTTTTTCTAATAAAATCTATGTAATCAAGTTGCTTGAAATAATTTCTTTCAAAATGAGACAATTTGTTTTCTCAATATATTAATTTTGTTTGTACCTTATATAGTTTATTGAATTCTTCATATAATGAACTTCTCCTTAATTGTATGTTTGTTTTTTTGTTCCTATTTCGAATGTTGGATATAACCTTTTCACCATTTTCCTTATCATTGGATATCTTTTGTTCTGACTTTACAATATTTGAATCATTGTTTTCTTCAAATTCTCTTAGTAATATAAAATTTCTTAAATCTAATTTTATATCATACTTTTGCTTCTTTATCAATATATTTAAAGCACACTAATAAAAAAAAATTAAATATTTATTATTGAAAAAGATAAATAATTTCGTTTTCAAATTCAAATAAATAACACTAATATATACAAAAATACAATATATAACTTTCTCTAAATAATATTATTAAGCCAGTTCATTGTAAAAATGAAATATCCAAGTTAAAAAAATAAACATCCAAATTTTAATAAAAAATATTGACTTAATTTTTTGTTTCATTATATATATTTTTAAAATACTACTATATTCAATAATAAAACAACAAACAATCGTATAATGCTTTTTTAACTATAACGGATACTCTACGTATTTTGTGAGTTTTTTATTTATATATAAAAACCTAATAACATATATAAAATTAAAATGTTTCTAACAATTAATATAAAGAATAAAATCACTAAAAGTGCATTAAATAATTTTTATTTTCATATTATTTATAAGAAATTAATTTTAATAATAATAATAATATAACATATATTCATTCAAAAATATTCAAAATACATAATTTAATATTATACAGTAATTAAATAATTTTTATGTAATACTTTTCAATATATATATATATATATATGTGATCTTTTAATATTTCAAAATAATAAATATATTTTAAATGTAAAATGTATAGAATACTGATTATGTATTATTCTATATATTAAGAGAATATTTTGTAATTTTAATGAATCTTTCTTATTAATTATTCTATTTTTGTAAATGTTACATTTTAGAACAAATGATTGTTATTGTTGAAAAATATTTATTACCATAACAATATCATAGTAGGAATATTAATTAAAAAAAGAAACATTTTGAAAAAATTATGCATTATATTAATGATAAAAATTGAATTCCTTATGATATTTCATATATTTAAAAAATCATATTAATAAGATGTCCAACAATATATAAAATATGTATATATTTCTAAGGTAACCAAAAAAAAAAAAAACAAATTATTCATACTTGTAGCATAATTTTTAAAAAAATAAAATTTAAATACTCTTAATATATATCATTATTTGTAAATGAAACCTTGTAAATTCATGGAATTAATTACTTTTTTCTGTTTTTTAAATGAAAATATATGTTTAGATAAAATATAAATATAATGGAAAATAAGAAGAAATAGAAACGAGATGCAAAATTTCCTTAAAAATATAAAATATAATTTCCTCAATTCAAAGGTATATCAAGTGAAATATATTTAAAAATATGTATAATTTACGAGCTGTATTATGAACAATAAATAAGAATAAGTATATTTTAATAAAATACGTTTTTTAGTAATATATTTCAGAAAATTTTAGAAATAATATATTATTATTTTATTTTTTCTTTTGCAAAACAAAAAATTCAGGACAAATTCTAAGGATACATATACTAAGATGAACACAAAAAAATAATATACTGTTAAAAATAACTTTAGCAAAAAAATATATTATTTTTTAATATTTTTATTCTTTATGCATAGTATCCTTAGCTATGACAATTATGAATATATCATATACAAAATTATATACTGTAATAATCCTATAATAAAACTTTATATTTATGTTTAGCTCAATGAAAATTTTTCTTTAAATAAAACAATTAAAAGAATTAAAAAAATAGCTAAATTTGAAAAACTATTCTTAAATTTCCAAAAACAAAAAAAGATTTAAATTAACACTAATATATTTTTTTGTTTTAATGAATATGTATATTATTATAGCCACGTCATATATGGAGATTATTATTTAGTTTCTTTTAAGATTTTTCAGAACTTATTAATTTCCCATTTTTATGTACATTTTATGTTTTTATATAAAATATACCCAAAAACATTTTTAATATGCATAATAATATACAAATAACTTATAAATCACATTGTCAAATTGAACACTTTGTATAGCAAAATTCTGCAAGATATTTATTTATAATAAAATTTTTTAAGTTTAATAACATTGGTTTTTTATAAATATTTTTTAAGCCTTTTTTTAAAAAGTAAACACATATTTGCATAAATTATTTATATTTTTCCTAATTTCAGAGGTTATATATAAAAAGTTTAATTTCTTAGTAAATTATTTTATTTTTTCATTATTACGTATATAAAGCATAAGTTTATTTTTTTTTATATACATATATCTCAATAATCTTCACCTGCATTTCAAATATCTTTTATATATTTAATGAATTATATTATAAATACATAATGATTAAACAAGTTAAAAGAAGAGCAATGTTAAATTTTAATTTTCAAAATATAATCTTCATATTTATAATACGTAATACTATATCTACAACAAATAAATTATTTATTTATATAATTGATTTGTACCGAAAATAACATATTCTTTATATGGTTTCATGTATTATCTACCAAGGAAACAAATATTATTTTTTTATAATAAGTGTATGTTTTATTTTTTACATATTTTTATAATTTAACACATAAATTATTTGTTTCACTATTTCTAAAATGTTACTTAATTCAATTATATATGTAGACTTCACAGATAAACTACAAAATATAATTGATCATATAGTAGACATATAGGTAGATATGTTACACTAAATTAAATAAGTTTTTTCACATTTGGAAAAATTTTAAAATGAATATAACACTCGTAAAAATCATATGATTATGAGAATAAGGGTACATCTTTTAAAGTATATTAATGTACTGCATGAAAGTAATGAAAATTAACGATATATAGTTCCAGTAAAATGTTCATTTGTGGATTTACTGATACCAGAAGAAATAACGTCTGAAACTACATTGTATGAATTTATCATTTTATTTAAAATAATTACATTATCATTTACAGAAGTATTTGCTTTTTCATTTTGTCTAGAACTATAAATGAATTTATTCAAATATGTGAACGTTCTACACCATATCTGTAAATTGTTACTACAAAGAATTACTGTTTTAATAATGTTTCTTACACGAATATGCAATTTATTTAATACTTATTAATATCGCGTATACTTTATTCGATATTCAATAAGAAAAAATATAAATATATGTATAAGAAAAATCCTGCAATACAGATAAATGTTTCTAAAAATTATAAAACATATTCGGCACACAGAAGTTATTATGCACCATATATTTTACAAAATTGTAATTTATAAATGTTCCATAATATATGTCTATCAACATATAATATAAAAAACTTGAACAATTAAAAGGGAATATATAATAGAAAAAAAAAAAAGTTCAGGAAAATTTTTTCAAAAATAACAATACAAATGTAATAACATATGAATACAATGCTTATAAGACTGTATATAACTCATATACAAATAACACTGTAAAAATTTTATCAAGGTAAAAAAAAAAATATATGAAAGTGAAGCACAAATATTTTATGCAAATTTATAAGTAATAAAAACACAGAATTATGAAAAAGAAATAATTTTAACTAGCTAACTAACATCCATATTATTGTTCAACATGAACATAGCATACATGAAATGTATTAAATGCAAATAATCATATAATACATATTAAATTATATGTAGCAAAAAGTACAAATTAATAATTGAATAATTTAACAATCGTTCCACCTGTACTGGAAAAACAGAATAATAATTAAATTAACTAAAAATTAGTAATTCTAAGGATATGGCATATATAATTTTTGGATTAATGCATAAATAATAATTTCTATACTATGATAAATAAATTATCAGAAATGTAATATATTATGGATCTCATTTTTTGAAAGATCCATTTATCAGAACAGCAGAATTTTATAATGAATAAATTATACATCGAATGATCTTATTTAATCCATTAATATGAAATGACGCTAATTAAAGCATTAAAATAATATCGCTTATTTTATATTACGATATTCTGCATAAATATAATTTATTAATTTATTCTCAAAAAAAAATTTTAATGTATGTTCCTTATATAATTTGATATGACTACATATTCATCTGTATAACCAAAGGTATATAAGTAAAATTAGGACAAACTTATTATCAAAGTAATTTTTTTTATTTTGCTTTTTATGATTATTATTACTCAAAATTGTTAAGACTATAATATTATGCTAATAATTATGAACTCTAGTTTGAATAACATGAACTAGAATTTTTATTACGTAAGTATCTCACTATAATTTTATATACCACTGTTTTTATATTACATTTTTGTACGTAATAAATGAGTAAAAATTATAATTTATTATTTAAATAACTACACTATCTTAAATTCATTTGCTTCTACATATTTTTCCGGTTTTACACTGTAATACTTTTTATGCATATAGCATTTGTTTTAACTTATATTATGTTAATGTTTTACATAAAAATATATTTATTTTTGTATTAAATATTATTTTTTAAGAAAAATGATTTATAACATATTCTCAATAATATTAATGAAATTTCATTATTTTATATGAATTTTTATTAATTTTGTATTATTTTTAAATAAACCTAATACATAAATTTCAGTATTGTACACAACCTCTTATCATATATTAAAAAATATAATAAAAAAGAAAAAAAAAATATATTTTTTTTTATAAATATTTTAAATATAAATTTACGTAGCTTTTTTACTATTCTTTCAAATGTTTGATAATATCGTAGCATATTGTTATTTGCTGCCACATATTAATCCACAATAATATGTTCACTATATATATTATATTTACATAAATTTATATAATATATTCAAGTACAGTAATATATATAAATAATACTTTAAAATATGATAATTTATTTTTATTTATAATCCTATATTTATTGTTATTAATATATTTAAAAAAAAAAAATTAAATAAAATGTAAGAGCTTAAAATAAAAGGAACATAAAAACGAACAAATAAATTTAATATAAATAAATTAAAGCATAAAAGAAAATTAAGATAAAACTTTTTAGAAAACCATATTTATTTTGCTTAACAATAATAACGTAATTTTATACGTGAAATAATTAATTACAAGCATTTGTTATTACATTCTTTTTTAATTTGCTCACTATTCAATATTTCATATGTACATGTTTCAAATGTAATATTAATATAATAAATAATTTATATAATTTATACTATAATAACCTATTCTCTTGTTTGTGAATTTAAATTGTTCTGCGTTTTCAATTAATTATTCACAATTTAAAAATTATTATAAACTATACATAATCTTTTTTTTTATGTAGGCTAAATAAATATTTATTATTATAAAAATGTTATTTTCTTTAATTAAAAGTATAAACGAACAAAAAAATATATAATATATTTTTAATTTACTTATAAGAATATAACTATCAATTAATGAATAAAAAAAATTACAAAAGTTAAATATATTTTGTTTTGTTCAACGTAATATATTATTTCTTTTGCGTCAAGTTATTATTTTATGATTCCTTATTTGAGTATTATAATTTATTTTATATTTTATTCAACTATATTGCATAAATAATTTTAGTATAATTATTTCTTAATATTTTTTTATATATTTTTAATATGTATCCAAAATTTATTTCATTATTAAAACTAAATATACTTTTAATATATTGTTTTTTCAAATCATAGGATTCATATATAAAAGTAGTAACAGGTATATACAAGAGAAAATATATGTAAAATAAATTATACTATATTAAAATTATTCAATGAAATAATATATACTGTAAACAAGGAATGTTAAGTAATAGATATAAATAAAATGTTAACTGTCACACGTACATTTTAATAAGAACATTCCACAAGTATAGCAACACTTTAGTATAATTTATATAATATTAGTTCTCGTTCTTTTATACAATATAGTAAATATGAAAGATATTTAAAAAAATTTATAACACTAGAACAACCTATATCAATAATAAATAAAAAAGATAATACAAAAAAACAAAAATAAAAACAAATTATCATTACTAATAATGTTTTGGCTTATAGATAATTTATTCTATGAAAAACGTAAGAATAAAAGGAATTATATATATTATTATAGGGAATAACATCTATATATACATGTGTTTCTACTAAGAAAAAATAGAAAATGCCAATATATAGATTAAAGTTATTTTTACCGAATAAATTTTATATTACATGTTGATATAATTTATATGTATTGTTTTGCGGATAATATTTTGGCTTTTTCTTTATATAGCGAAAATTATTTTATATAATAATATATACATAATTGTGAATTAATATTAAAAAATGATTAGGATATATCTCCAGTTGTTGTATATTTACTTAACGTAAAACCAGATAAGCAGCACATAACATAAATACTGATCTATTAAATTATATTATAGAATATATATAAATTCTTATGTAAATGATGATTTTGTATTTATTTTTATTACCATGTATAAACGTAAAATTACAATATTGATAATTAAATATATAAATTCATATTTTTCCTTCAGACGGTTATTTACAATAAACTAGAATATTAACGTAAATCCATCATGGATAATTGTTTTTCTTCGGTAATAATTGTTTATTTTTTGATGTGTATGAATTATTTATTTATTCTAGAACAACTGATAAAATAAATTAGGTAAAAAATAATTCTTAAATAATTCTTTTGAATTTAGAAATTGAATGTTCGAAGTTCTGGATTTCTGAATTACGCTGTCGATCGAAATTTTAAAAAAATTAGACAATATATAACCTCTAAGACTGCTACCTTAAGTAATAAGAGTGACAAACAAACAATTAGGAAAGTATGTAGAGATTTGAGTAAATATCTAATTGAAAACAAGTCTCCCCCATCATATTATAGGTCTTCTAAAGATACATGGGAAGGGGCAATAAAAAATTGGGTAAGATCTCACTATGAAAATGTTGATATACATGGGAAATGTCCTGTTGTTATGAATGAAAGTGATATGGAACTTTTAGAATTAAAATATAAAGAAGAAGAATTTTGTGAAAAAAGAAGTACATATATGAATAAAATAAAACTATTAAAAAGAGGAATCTCAAATACATGTGATGACGAGTATTTAAATATATGTAATGAATACAACAATTGGATTGACGCGATGAAGATTTATTTTGAGACAATTACAAATCGCTTTCGACATTGCTACAGAAAAAAACCAAATAAAGGAAAAAGAAGACAAAGTCAAGAAATATTCTGCGACGTGTTCCAAAAGGAAACTTTTACAAAAACTTCTCATTGCTTACCCATCAATAAAATTCCGTCTTGTAGAACTTTACCTGAAAAAAAAAGTGATAGTTCACAAGAATCAGATCAAGAAAAAGATAAACTTCAACTAAAATCTGAAGTTTCAATGGAAATAAGCTCTGAAACTCCACCACGTATGGAAATTCTAGATGTACAGAAAGCTGAAACTGAAGAACAATTTCCAAAGGAACAGAAAAGTCAATCTGATGCTCAGTCGTTAACTGAAACATCAAGTTCTCAAGATAAAAGTACAAGTATTCCAGCTATGCAAATTAAACCAAATGTAAAATTAGAAGGATCTACACAGGATAATATTGAAAATACAGTATCACCAGGATCCGATACTTTAGCAAATTCAAATTCTGAAGGATCAGGAGTATCCCCTGCTATTGAAACTAATGCTCCAAGTGCTCAATCATTAATTCATATGCCAGGTTCTGCCAATTCTACTGAAATTTGTAAAATTCCAGGAATCACGAATTCTACTTACATATTTTTGATACAAAAAAACTAACTAATATATATATATATATATATATACATATATATAACTACACAGGTCCAACAGTTAATTCACTTAAAGCATACTCATCTATTTTTATAATCTTCATAGTTATTGTATTTTCCCTTTTTATTAAAGTAAAATAAAACTTGTCTTATAAAAATATGATAAATATTTTGTTATTGTAATTATTTGTTTTATAAATTTTCTTTTTTTTTATATTTCAGTACTATTTAATAGGGATATTTAAAAAAAAAAAAAAGATAAAAAGAAGACAAGTGAAATTTCTAAAAATACTAACACCTTCACATTCTTGCACGAAACACAAATTTGTAAAACATGATAATATGGAATATCCATTATATGATGATGAAGAGATAACAAAAAAAATAAAAATACTTGAACATAACAAGAATAATAATATAAACGCATCAAAGCAAAACAAACATAGATACAAAACTATCATAGAAGTACATATGCAAATACTCGAAGAATACAGAAATGAAGAATGGGAGTATACAAAAGGAGAATTTTTAGAAATATGCTTAGAATTGTTAACAAAAGGCGAACACAATACATACCCTTTTTTAACTAATGACGAACTAATAATTGGAAATACAAAAAGTATTAATCAAAAAGAAAAACAAAAAATATTATGGAATAAATGGATAGAAAAACATCAAAATCTTGCTGACAAATTGAAAAAAGAACATTGGTTTAATAATTTAAAAATTGATTGGAAAAGAGAACTAGCTAACTTAAAAAAAAGAGAAGAATTAACAAATGATCCTGATGAAATTCAAAATATTCCATTTTCACAAAGAGAAAAAGATATATGGAGACAGTGGATATTGGAAAATTGTATAATTATTAAGCAATATATTAAACAGCACTTATTTAACTATTTGACTGATGAACTCCAGATTATACCAGATGAACATGATAATGAAAAAATTAAAGATTCTTTGCTATTAATTAATATAGGAGAATTATCGGACAAAGAAGACTGCCAAGAATTATATAAATATATAAAAAAAAAATTATTAACAAAACTGTGTATCCTCGTTCTTATGTCAGTATTAGAAGAATGCAAAAAAGAGCAGGACATTGAAAAAAATGAATCACATTTGGATAATTACATAATTGAATTTAAGGAGAAAGAAAATTCAGATAGTAAAAAAGAATTTATAGAAAACATAAGTGACTTTAACCGGAATTTTTTGGGAAATATGGAAAATTCTGATTATACAACAGACGATAGCTTTATGAAAGAGTTAGAAAATTGGATAATAGAAGATAATACAAATGCAAATTCTATGGAAAAAGAGAATACTGCAGACAAATACTATTGAATTATAAAAAAATACATTTTTAAAATTTATAATATACATTCTGAATATATAAGGATAATATATTTGCGTAAGCAAGTAATTTATATGATACTTATTTCATAAATTTTATTATTCACTAAGGGAACAATGAAAAAAATAATTTGAAAAAATACTTAATAAAAGAAAGAAAAGCGAACATGAAATATGAAGATTGAAATAAAGATGCATAAAATATATTTCAATTATATATACTATTTTTTATTTAAGATTATAAATATGAATGTTATATTAATATTTGATTAAATATAAGTAACAAGGTATATATATAAATATATATATAAATTAAAATTATATTAATGTATTCCAAAAATATTAAACTTGTAGGAAAATAAAAAAAAGCAAAAACATTAATATTGCAATACTTTTTAATTTATATATCACAATTACTTATAATTTTAGAATTCTATGTTATTTCATTATTTTTATATATATGGTTATTTCCATATTTATAAAGATTCTTATTTGTATCCTTCAAAAAATTCCTATCAATTAACTTTTTAAGGATTTAATTAATAAAAAAAAATTTAATAAAAAAACAGAAATACCTTAAAATACACGAAATCGTAGTGAACACATATATATAATTCATATAAATTAATATATTATAGAAAAACCATATGTTATATACATAATGAAATATTTCTAGGTCATTATGATTTAATAGATAATCGCATAATAAACGTTTTCTTTTATAGTAAGTTTGTAACCCTTTATTTGTTATATATCAATATATTTTTTTTTAATTATATATATCTTCTCACAAAGAAAATACCGTATTTAAATGTACTGTCCCTTTATAAAAAATTCAATTTTTTTATACAACAAATAGTGTAACTTAAATGAAAAAACTTTATACATATTTATAGATATTTATGATATTAAAGTATTTTTTTTGATTGTATAACTTTTATAATTATAAATTTAAAAAATCATTGAACTAATTAAAATGCCTAAAACATGATAATATTGAAATTATTCTGAATACATAGTTTTTTATATTAACTTGTAATTTATATTCGCTTTTAAAAAAAATGTAAACAATTAAATAAAAAATATTCTTATATTTTTTTTTACTTTAATATCTACATTATTATTTATTAATATTTTTATAAAATAAAAGATATAAAAGTTAAATATAAAAAAATGTATAAATTAAACAGTACTATATGAATTTCAGCGCTTTTCTAAAACCAGAAGGATATGAAAGAAAATATAAATATTTTATAGTAAATTTAAAAAATATGATATATTTTTACATTTTAAAAATAATTTGTTAATTTTGACTTTTATCTTTATATTTTTTTTTGATTTTATGTAATTACTTAATTATATTTTTCTTTTTTCTACTTGGCTAATAAGATTAATGGTTATTATTTTTTAAATCATCTCTCTATATATTAATATTTATAAAAATAACTACTACTAGATTTATCTGTGAAAATATAAAATCCATTTTATATATGTAACAATTTTTAACTCCTATCATATACCAAAAAAATAGGCAGATTACAAATTATTATTTACTGTTTTATATTATGTAAATCCCATAATAATATCACTTAATTTATGAATTTTACAATATCATTAATTCATAAATAATATAATAAATAAAATGGCAAAAAATATATTAATCTGAATTAATTATAATTATTACCATAGGTTAGTACAATGCTATATGAAATAGATATATTCGTCTCTCTAATGTAATATCCTTATAATACATTAAGCAAATATATTATTACATATTAATAACATATTATTAAGAAAATAATTATTTTTAGCTAGTTATATTAGCGTTGTCTTTGTTCCAACACTTTTGAATAAATTCAATAGAATTTATATTTTTTCTTTTTGTTTTACAAGAAGTAAATATATAGTTCTTTTAAAGTATATTCTTTTAATTTATATAAGATTCATTCCATTAGATATTTTTATACTTTATCATAAAATATTAATATTACATGCATAATTTATTCATACAAATTATACATTACCAGAAAATAAATATTTATGTTTTCTTTTATATTTTATTTTTTATATATGATATTGTACTTAATAAATTTTTTAATATAACTTTAGTCTATTAAATCTATAGTGATTATACTAGAAATATATTGAATATTAAAAATAATAATAGAATATTGGCACACATAAACCTACAAATGTAGTTATTAATTAATATTAATCTCATAACAGCACAACTGTAATTCTTTGGAATCTATTGGGAATTTTGACAACAGTACTTTATTAAATGAAACGCATATATGATAACTTAAAAAAGATATATTATTGGTATAAATATAAAAATAAAATAACAGAGGATATCTTACATAAAATAAATTTAAAAAATATTTATTTTAACCGTTATAATAATAACTTTTCTATATTAATTACTACTTTGTTCATAAAGTAAAAGAGAAATCATTCTACGTATGTATTAATAATAAAAACAATTTTTGTTTTTATGTAATTTTATATATTTTTTTAAATTTATTTAATTATATCATAAATATATTAGTACAATTAAAATATAATAATATACAAGTTATATATTTTACTAAATATATAATCTTGAGATATTTTACAATAATATGATATATAAGAAAAAAAAAAATAATTTATTATTATTCTCTGAGATCCTTGAAATATACGTTATTGTATAGTAGAACATATAAGACATGGAATAGTGATAAATAAAATAGCAGTGAAATAATTGAAATTTAAATATATTATGATATTTTTTTAACAATTATTTTACTATATCTGGAATGTAGAACAAAAGCCATAAATTTATTTTTTAATGGGGATTGTTATATTTTGCCTTTAAATATAAATTTTAGTTGATATATTAATTTATATTTTTAATAAGTCACATGTATAAATTAAATTCACTAATATATTTTACTAAAAGCTTTAGGAATTTAAATACTTTTTTTTTTTTAATTTATAATTTTAATTAATCTACCCTGTAATAATATCTGATTTTTGTTTATATAATTGTTATATTTGAAATATAATCATATATATTATACTAAATCAAATGTTATAAAGATTAAACTGAAACTTTAGCTTGCTGTGTAATAGGATGAAAAAGAATAAAAGATAGTTTTAAATTATATGATATTGTCTATTACTAGAATAATATATTCATACTTAAAATATTATTTTTAAGCGAAATATTTTTAATTTAACGAAATAGTACTTATTTACGTGTATTATAATCGTATTTAACTTAAATTTATTTTTCATTTATTTAAATTATAATTTCACTAAAAATCATGAAATTGAGATTCCTAAAGGGTCCATATATTATTATAACGTATTTTAAATATTAAGTGAAATAATTTGAAAGGTGTCATTCTAACACTAAAACAAAAATAAAAGGGAAAATTCTATACCTATAGAATAAATAATATTTATCTATTTATATTATTTTATAACGTAAAAAAGGATTTTTATATAGATACTCATAAATAATTCGAAATATGTATATGAAAATGCACTAATGTTAATTTATTTTTTTTTAAGGAATATAAGTACATTTATATAATTTTCATACGAATAAAAATAAAAGTGAAGAATATTCTTTACCATAATTATATTCTAGATACAATAAAAAAATTATGTTTTTCAAATTATCATGTTTACAATTAAAAGCTTTTATATTGTACTATAGAAACTATACAACCTTATTTTAATTTTAACCAAAAATTAAAGTTGTGATTTTATTAAGAATTGTTTTTTTAAATTCTATATATGACAAAACAGAATGTGTCATGTATATACTTAAGGTGTAAAATTTTTTCACTTAGATATATATATATATAATATTAATTTAACTTTTGCTGTTTCATTCACATATATTTATATACAGTGGCGCGAACATTTTAGGGGAAAAGCGTAAGATTTATTTGTTTATTATAATATTTATATATATAATAATATTTCATTAATTTGCTGTTACATAAATGAAATATATATTTTTATTCATTAAAATAAAATTTACAAATATATATTATTATTAATAGTAGTATTTTTTATCTAATTTTTTTTATTTTTGGAATAATTCCGTGGAATTATATCATCAGTTTAAAACGGAATATGAGATGGTTTGTTGAAATATTAGGAGTGGTAGTATAAGTCCTGGATAATATTGTTCTAATACTAAATATAATTCTTTAGATATTCCTAATACTAATTTTATTACATTATGTAAACAGATTGGTATATATTTAATTGAAATTAAGGATAAATATTATTCTGATAATCTCAAACGTCGTAAATACTTGAATTACCTGATAAATTCAGAAAAAAAAAATAAAAAGAATAATAGTTACATTTTGTTTAACCCCTTTAGAGATATTTCGTCTAAATTAAATAATATATGCATACAAGAAATAAAAGAAATTGATACTGAATCTTTAACAAAGCTTGAATAAATATACGGTTATTATGATTATTTCAGCAAACTTAATGGTAAAAAACAGGTTTCTACTGATACAATTTGTGGTAATTTTAAGAAATGTTATAACATTTACAAGAATAATTGTGAAAAACATCAAAAAAGTAGTTAAAATGCTTTTTGCGAGGAGTTAATCAATTGTAAAGAAGCATTTAATAATAAAATTCACATGGTAACTCCTTGTATTGTTTTACCACATATTTATCACTTATGCAAATAGAATATATATTTGCTGTCGGTTTATCCAGAGCTATCGTATTACTAGCATCATTCTCTTTATTTTTTCTATATAAAGTTAAAAAATTATAGTAAATAACGTGAATATTCTAATACAATGAGTATACCCATTTTCACAAAAATTTACAGGCACAAAACATTAATATATTTAGGTATATATACATGTTTTGTTTCATATAGTTTACTTTATTGAAATCATGCTTATATAATAGCTTAGTTATGAAAAAAATAGTTGAATTTAAAGAAAAAAGAGAATCCTTACAAAATATATATTAAGTATTAGATAGAAAATTTAAAGGAAGTTCTTATAGTATAGGATATCAACCACAATGTGATCCTTGATATAAGAACCACAGTTTATATTATTTACAATACAAACTCTAATACTCAGCGGTGCAAAAGTTACATATAAAAGGATATTTCTTAATAAATGTTATAAAAAAAATTAGAAATGCATACAAGCGCATAAAAATTAAAAAAAATAACACAACAATTATTCAAACAAAGGATAAACATAAATACAGTACTACTGTTTGAGTCAGTAGAAAAAGGTCCACTTATATATGAATTTTTCATTAGAATAAAAACTACATAATTTTAGTGTATAAATATATAGCACAAGGTTGTGAAATGAATAATGATTTTATTACACATTAATATATAGAAGCGTTTATTAAAGTAGTATTAATGTGAAAAGAAAAGAATCAGAAGCTTTAAAAAAAACACCAGTAATATTATTGTGCAAATAAAAAAATAAAATTCATAAAATAAAAACATTATTCAAAAGTTTAAAAGAATATATATATATTATTTATATCTTTAAAGTTTCATTATCATTTATCTAGTTGCCGATAAACAGAATTAAAAATTTAAAATATGTAAAAATTATAGTATTGTTGTTTTTGTATGGTATTTATTCTATGTAACATTGTAAAAATGTTATTTATATATGTAGTTAAGAGATATTTATTCTACTCAATCTCTAATTTATATAGTAAAACTCTTAATATTTAGTTTATAATTCATATATATGCTCTTCTAAAGCACTATAATTAATTGTCTTTTTCTCCTCTAATACTTTTTATACACGTAACATCTGAAGTAGTAAGAAAATATTCTTATGATAAATAAAAAACATATATAAATTTATTATATAATTATAAAATTTTATCTAATGTATATTATAAAAGTAACAAATCGTATATACATTTCTATATTGCATTTTTATTTGCTATATACCAAGAAAAAAATACAACAGTTATTTCCATAAAAGTAATAGCAAGTAACATTAAAATACCTAAATAATTAGAATAGTTAAAAAGAAATTCTTTTTTTATTCAGGTTTCTAATAGAATTCCACTATTTTGAACTCCATGGAACTCATTATATATACATTATTATACATATTACATTTTAAAAAATCAGATACTTTTTTTGCTGCATGTAAAAACTTTAGATGCATTTCTAATAACCAAATTATAAATTTCAGAATAGGAATTAATATTAATTATTCTGCATAACTATATGATATCTTGTATTTTACCATATATCTGTAATTTTGTTACTAATTTAGGTATGGAAATGATCAGATTACTCATAATATCACATTCAAAATAATAAAACAAAAATATTTTTCATTGAAATTATTTCATGTTATTTTAAACATTAGCATGTTCGTATTAAAAGGATAAACGAAAATATATTTGAAATAAGGAGATAATTAATTTTATGTTTCATAATAATAGTTTTATAGTAATCATAAATTTAATTCGGAAAAAAGAGTTTAGCATACGCTTCCAGATTATAATAAATATAAAAATACTATATAGTTTATAATATTTATTTAATCATAGATTTTAATTTTACTACATATATATATTTATATATATATATATATATATATATATATATATATATATATATATATATATATATATATATATATTTGTACATCATTATGTATATAACTAAAAAAATTATAAAATATTATTGTGACATTTTGTTCCTAATTTATTTATGTAATGTCATCTTCCAATGTTTTTAACATAATTAATCTATATAAACTATTTACTCAGCTCACTTACAAATTCAACATACTTTTAATAATTTATTTTCTATAAAAAAATAATTTCAGTAACAAACAAATTGCTTTCATTTAAATAATAAAATATAGGATTTATAAAAATAAAAATTTTGTTAAAGATTAAAATTTTTTTTTCTTATAACTTATATTTTTTTTTAATATATTAATAAAAATATATTTCATTTTCTTAAAATAATGAAGTTCATTTTTTTCTATTTATAAATTAATTATATACTTATAGCATACATAATCTTATTAAATAAAATAAAATAGTAACTTGGACAAAATTAAAATATTATTCCTCACTACCAAAGGAATATTACTTTATAAGAATATTATTTTATTATACAATTCTAATTCCCTACGTACACCGTTAAAGAAACAAAATCAAACTTCTTACAAAATTTATTAATAATTATTTTTATGTTATGCCATATTTCTAATAAAAATTATTTATATAACAAATATTATGTTTATATTGGAGTAAAATATATAGAAATCATTGTAAAATAATATATATATTACTTTACATTAAATACAAAAAAAAAAATATTCATTTTTAATGTAAAGTTCATCATATAATTTCTTAAGTATGTCAACAGATAATTATATTATTATTCAAGAATATAAAATAAATACAAGTACTTTTCGTTTAAAACGGAAATTCTAACACTTCTTCATTAATATTATATATTAATTTTAATTCACTTATATATGTTTCTTATAAGAATCTAATTATATACAGAAATGCATATATTACATGATGTTATTTTATTTTGATTCAACAATAATTTATAAGAAAAAATGACAATTATTAATACATTCAAATTTACCAACAGACAAAGAACATAATTTATAAGTATTAATTATAAGTATTACGTTCTAAATCCATGTACATTAATAAAATTATAGAAACAATATGTATGTTTATTAAGTATATAAACTAAAGATATTACATATAACGTTTCATATATATAAGTTATATAAAAAAACATGTTTCTTGTTATGCACTTTACTCATACATCGCCTTAATTCTGTTATATTTTTCATTATTTCTTAAAATTTTAGGAATTACTATTACAAGTATAACAACTAATATAAAGATAATTGTGCTATATGCTATAAAAAAAAAATGATTTTTTGCCGAACCTAAACATGTTTCTATAGCTGACCACACACTATTCATAGGTCCTAAATTTTTAATCGCATCTCCAGCTTTTTGTAATAGATTTAATCCTTGTAATATGGGTAAACCTATTCCCAACAATAAAAAAAGTAAAAATATGGCATTTCCAAATCTGTAACTTTTAAATTTTATTTTTTTTAAAGATATATCTCTAATTCTCCTCTTTTTTTCTAAAAAAGCATCATAATCTTTTTTTCTTATTAATTTTTTTTCAAAATGAAAATGTTTTCCATCAAATATTCCATTATTGTAATCTATAACTTCTGTATAGTACTGAGATTTATTTAATAAACTTTTGTTGGATTTCGTGTTTTTTTCTTTATTCCATTTCTTATTATTAGTTATAAATTTATTTTCTTTTTTATCATTATTTTGAAAAAATTCGTTCAAATATATGTTATTTGAATCTTTATCCTCTTTACATTTTGCTAGTAATCGATAATTTCTTTTGTCTAATATTCTACACTGCATAAAATTCTCACCTACAAATTTGTTAAAAGTTAACTAAAAAAAGAGATTATTATTCAAATGAACAAATATTTTAATTGTAAAAAACTGTATTAATAAAACAAAAACACGGAAATTATGTATAATACAATAACATAACTAATATTATCATACCCCATCATGGTTAAAAGAGAAAATACTCTTTAAAAAAGTAAAAGTAGTTATTATAATAAATAAGATTGGATTAATTTTTAGTTCCATATTATATATCTATAATATTATAAAATACAAACTAATGAATAAATAATAACATATTTTTTTTATTAATATCTTTTGCTTTTTATTAAGATATTAATTAAATATATACAACTATAATTTACAATTAAACAACTACATATAAAAAGGTATATAATAATGTATTATATATTTTTTACCTAAATGTTATATAAAAACAAATTGTATCATTAAAATAAAAGAATTTGAATTCATTCATAAATATACAATATATATAATTTAACTTTTTATTTAATGCAGTATTAAATATTTTTTATTATATGGAAATATTCAGTTTATAAACAATAGAGAATGTATAGAATATATATATATAATACGATCCAATATATATTAAAATGCTTATTAAGTATACTAAAGAATTTATCCTGTTTATAATACTAATTTTACAAGCAGCATTTTTTAGAACAAGTATATTTTATTCTTAATAAATATTAATTATTATAGCGTAAAATAACAAATAAAGAAAATATTTTGTGTTGTGTTAATTATAATCCATAGTTTAGATTCCTCTTATTAATAAGCAGTTTTTTTGATATTCTAAATATAATTAAAAAAATATAATTTATAATGTAATATCTAATTTACGAGAAAATATATTCATAAAGAAATCCAAGAAATAATTTCTTATGATTATGCATTTATTTTTGTAAATTATAATTTTTATAAATAAGTCACTGTTTAATTGTAAATAAAATATTTTTAAATTTATCCATTTTTTTTTTTTTTTTTTTCCTTATTAATTTATATTTTAAATATTGTAATTCAATTAGAAAAAAAGAAAATCCTAAAATTACAAGAGAATTATTCCTTACATATACACGTATACGTAATATTTTCATGTAATAACATATTTTAACGAATTTTAATAATACTTTATATTAAAACAAAAAAAATTATTATTTCTTCGTAAATAATTAATGAAACGTTCATTGCTGTAATAAATTTTGTAATATATATATAAAGAAAAATATATTTATAAACGTATTATAAAATTTTTATTTTAATATTTTTAAAAATTACACTTTCATTAAAATAAAATAATTTAAATTTATTCTTAATTATACTATGTATATTATTAAATTATTTCATCGAGTGTACTAATTAAATAGTATTTTTACAAATACTTTTCTTAAGAAACTACGGAAAAAAAATTTTATTCCATATTATTTTGAAATATTGAGTTTCCATAAAACATACAACATTTAGAATACATATATAGTATGTTTATCTATTATTAAAATATTAATTACAAATTTTATGGATATTACCTTAATAACAATTAAATATTATAAACATTATATTTCACGACTTATTATTAAAAAAAAATATCAATTATTATAACAATAAAATAATAAAAAAAATTAAATGGAAAAAAATATAATTTTATGTTTTTTAAAATATAACATATGATCCAATTACTCCTTGAATTAATATATTATTTTTTTAGCGTATAATATATTTAAAAAATTAAATTTATTTTATTCTACCTAATATATGATTTAGTATCTATTTTAAAGTCAAATTAAGACTTTTGTTTTATATTCGTACCATAATTTTTAAACGTTCTAATCTTTGCGTTCAAGTGGTATTACATAATTTTAATGAAAATTATATATAATCATGTACTAAATTTTTTATTATTTTTTTTTTTAACTATATATATTCAGAAGTAACAATAATATAATAAAAAAACAAAAAATAAAATACCTATTGCTATAATAGAACTGTTACATATATCAATGGATATATATTTTTTTTGAATGAAATAAAATATTTGAATATATTATATTAATCTGTAGAATTAACAAAAAATACAAAAATATTTGATCTTTTAATTAAAATGTATATTAGATATGTTTTCACTTTCCTAGAAACAACTACTTGTACATGATAATATCTTATTCCCTTTATCTTAAGTATACTTTTTACAAAGAAATAATTATGAATGAGACATTATATTTATATAAAAATATTTTTTAAATGTGTATTTAAGTGTAATAACTAAAAAATATAATAATTTAATGTTTTTGCGTTCATTTATATCTATATAAAATCAATTTTAATAAATAAAAATATTCGAAAAACCATTCCATAACCAAATTTCTGTATTAGATATATTGAATGAAACAAAGCGAACAAATATATAATTTTTACATACAAATTGTTAAAAATTATCTAAAAAATAATAACAATATTATTTATAAATTATCTAAAAAATATAATTGTTTTTTCTTATTTATTGTGTTTAATAAATTGTAATTATTTTGAAGATGTTATTAATTGTTTCTATAAACTACATATATTTTCATATATATTTAAAACATTTTCAAAATTTTATACATTACATAATTATAGACAATCTTGAAAAATAGAATATATATAAAAATATTTAAATACATTTTAATTTATTATTTCAGAAAAAAATAAAATTAGATTCATTACAGTTAAAGACAATTTTTATTTTCATAGACATATAAAACACGTTAAGAGATATATAATCATTAAAAACAAAACAAAACAAAACAATTCCACAATATAATACATTCATCTGCAATTAACGTAAAGTAATTTCTTTTATTGTTTTGTAATAAAAAAAAATTAACAAATTATATATTCTATATATTTTCAATATAATATATATTTAAGTAGAATTTCCAAAATTATCTTTAATATCGCAGCCGAATACACTAATAATAAATTAAATTATTTTAGCTCTTCCTTTAATTTTAAAAACTCATAATTTTAATTTAAAAAACTATTAAAAATAATCAATATTTAATATATATATTATATAATTATATACATTTTTTTTTCTATTAAACCATCCCCAAACATCTCCACCTTTTTCAAAAAGGGATTAACAAAAAATATATTCTATAAAACATATTTCATAAAATATATTTTATACAATATATATGATAGTTTTACTAATTACAAATATGTATGTAAATGGAACAAAACAGATTCACATTCTTACATAAATTATAAAATAGGACATATTTATAGTTAATATAAATCGAATAATACATTTTAATAATTACTTCCATAAATAATAATTTTAGACTTAATCTGTGGAAAAATAGGAAGTACCACATATTATATTTATAAATTAACATACTATTTCAATATAATTATGTAAATTATCCTATTATATATTAATTTTAACTCAGAAAATTTTATTTCTCATAAAAACCTACTTACATATAAAAAAATATATAAAAAAATCGAAAATGCAACATTAAACAGAGATAACATATTAATGAACACATTTAAAAAAATTAAAACATGTATATTCACAAAAAAAATTAAGACATATTTTTTTACAGTTGAATATATTTATCGGTATATTTATGTAAATTTACCTATAAAATATATACTGTTTTGAGAATATTTATTAAGAATATCACTAAAGATAATATATATTAGTTCTTATTGGGTATTTCTTTTTAAAAAGTATAATATCTCTTACTATTCGTTTTACCTTTTTCTGAACTTGATTTTTTCATATTTTTTAACTTTTTTATGATAATAAATAATCCCTAATATTAATGTGAAACCCAATATAACGAACGGTATGAAATATATTAGAATACCAAATAAATGCCATAATACGTCTATTTTACTAACAGCTCTCGATGTTGCATTAAAAGCAGGTTTCCAAAACCCTTTTAACTCTTTCAATTTTTCTAAAAAGTTTTTCAGAGAACCATTAGCCAAGGTTCTTAAATGGGTCAAAACCCCTAATGCATCCCATAACCCCTTATTCCCATCAATCAAACCCCATGATAAATCTACTAAGAGTATGATTAATAACAGTGAAAAAAATAATAAAGGTAAAGTAAATCGTAATCTGTATTTTTTAAGCATTATTTTTTTGTACATCTTATTAGTAATTGTTCTGTTTTTTTTAAGAAAATTCTCATAATCAAGCTCCTTGAATATTTTTTTTTCCAAACGGGAGTATTTTTTGGTCTCAAATGTACAAGATTTTTTATTCATATCTCTTTTACGATTTCTTGTCATACTTGGTGAACATCCATTTGATTTATTCATTTTGCTTTCCACCCCATCCTCTCTGCTACATGTATCTTTTTTGTTGGTCAAACCAATATTTGGCATTTGTTCTTTTGTAAATATATCCTTTGAATCGATATTATACTTATATCCTCCTAGTAATCGATAATTTCTTGCTTCTAATTCTTTCGTACAATTGCAATACTTATTCAATGGAATGTCAAACATGCCCTAAAAAAAAATGTAAATATTTTTTATTTAATAGTATAAATAATACAGAGGTAAAAAAAAAGTATTAATACAGAAAAAAACCAAAAAATGTTATGATTACAAATATCCTTAAATAATATTTTCATACAACATCACTGTTAAAATTAAGAATCCAAGATAATAGGATAATCTCAACCATATCAATAAGTAAGAGGGTTTTTGTTTTTTGTTCCATTATACAGATATTTATTATTATAATAGAATCAATAAAGAAGAAGTTAATAATAATAGAATATACTTCTAATGATAAAACGAAATATTTAAAATAATAAAAAAAATTTATTATTTCTGTATAAATATATAATAAAATATACATAACCATAATGTACGTTACATATTCTATAATCAAAATTAATTTTTAAATTGCATTATGTAATATTTATCTTAATTTTATTTAAAAAAAAAAATAACTTTCTTTGAAATCATATAATTCGATTTAATACATATATATTTAAAATATATAATTTAAATATTCAGTGTAGTGTTATAATGATATAATATTTTTATTAACCTTTTTCAGAATAAATTATGAAAAAAATATTCGAATACATATTATATGTAAATATTGAGTTTATACACTATGTAGAATGTAGAGAATATAAATATAATATATTCCTCTATATATTAAGAAAATAATTAATAATGTTAAAAATTATAAACAATTAATAATTCTGATTATATAAATTTTTATTTTGAAAACGTTGATTTTTATTAATAAAATATCAATTATTATAATAATACAATAATCATAATAATATAAGAAAAAAACATATTAATTATATTAATTAGGACAAATGCATTAATTCCTCCTCAAGTAAATATACTTTTTTATAGTATATAATTTCTTTTTAAGATAGAAATTTATGGAACTACTTAATCTATGTAGATATATATATTGTAAGAGCAAACAAGGTGTGATTTCTTATTTTTGCACCTTAATATTTGAAAATCACAATTTTTAATTACGTTTAAGTTATACCTTCCATATAAAAGAAATTTTTTTACATTCATATACATAGATTTTTAAATTTTTTTTTTAATATATATATTCCAAAGTGATATAAAAATATTAAAAAAAAAAAAAAAAGTTTAAAGGTAAAGCAGATATATAATTGTTACATTAAATTTCATTAATTTAAAAATATATCAATTGAAGCAAATTTACTAATTATATATATATGATATAATATGCTTAAATTGTGAAATAATAAAAATATATTCAACTAAGATATATTACTTAGTGATTATTCAATTCATAATATTAGAAAGAATAAATTACTTTTTATATATTCTTTTGAAAATACATAATCACAGAAACATATTTTACATGGTAACTGAAATGAATGAGTATAAATATATTATTCCAATATTTATCTCTTACATATTGTAACCATTAGAAATTTAATTATAAAAAAGTTTTATAAAAAAATATTCCAGTCAAAAGAACATTCACTTTATATTATTGATGTCCTTAAAAATTACTATCTTTCCAGTTAATAATTAAAACTTAAAAAACAAACAGATGAAACCAAAATACTATTTATAATTTACAAAAACAAGGAAAAAAAAATTACATATATTAAAATTAACATAATTTGATATTTTAATATGTACATTAGTTTCATTATAACTTTTATGAAGACACTCAGGTTCTATTTTTTCGAACATTTTGAACAGCTCACATTTTTTCTCTCACCTAATTCTTATGTATATAATGTGCTTTAATCCATTATAAAAATTTATAATAATCTATACACAAAAATTGTAAATATATTATGAAAAATAAGTGCACTATATAATAAAATACTGCTAAATATTTACTTATAAATATTGTTATTTTTAGAAACATTTATTGATCCTATGTATTTTTTGATCTATTTATTTTAAGAAACAATAAGTTATTCATCTAGATTATTTACATTCTCTAAATAAAGAGACCATATATAAATATATTAATTTACAGGGAAATATTTAATTTTTCCCTTATATATATGTCATATGTCTTTGTTGTTTATAATATAACAGTAGTGTTTAAATACTTTTCTAATTATGTCATGTTTATGTTTATTTAATAATATTATTAATACTTAGTACATACATATAAAAGAAGATAAATATAATATTAGATTACAATTTCCATAACATCATTTCATGTTTATGAAAATTGTATATTCTAACATATGCAATAAGTAATGCGTTCATTTAAATAAGCAATTTTTATCCAATTTATTGTGTAACTTGGTTTCAACCGTAACTTAAATGGATCTATTCTTTTGTTGTTCAACAAAGGTAAAATTCCTGAAAATCCCCCCTTTTTTATATTTTTAACACATTTTATATTCGTTTTAATTTTAGTAAATTTTTATTTTTCAATTAATATATATAGTATGCTTATATATGGTGAAAAATATTATTTATTATATAATATCCATATAAATGTACGTGTTATATAAAAATGAAATATTTTTTGTACATAAACGGAAAACGTTAAAAATGAATATAATAGTAATAAAAATCGTATGGCTAGGTTCTAACACATGAACAGCTTAAAATATACTAATAAACTAAATGAACCTGTAGAATCTCAATGATACATCATTTATGTCAAATACTCTTTCTAAGATAGCGTACCATTGGTACAAACTCTTTCTGAACTACTACATTTGGATATATTTGTTTATATCCTTTAATAACATTAACATATATTGCAGTATTTTTAATATTATTTATTTAAAAATATAAATTATTCTATTCAAATATTTCAAGCACATCTTTACAAATATCCAATCTCCTCAGACAAGACATTAATATCGTAATAGTGATGTATTGAAAAATATGTAATATTTTCTAATAATAGCTTATGCTATTTTAATTTTCCTATTCTATTCAATAAAAAACAAATATAATTATTTCGAAATATTTAGATAAAAAAAATGATTAATAAAATAGCTTGAATTCTGAAAATAATCTAAAATATTCACGTAACAACAGGTGTTATATAACATGTTATATTGTAGTAAATTCTTATTTATAAATGTTCAATAATAAGGATCGTTCCGCATATAACATAAAGTAATAAAAAACTTAAAGAAAGTGTTTTTTTAGAAAATACCAAAAAAAAAAAGATTATAACAACTTTTTTTAATATTAATATTGTAGAAGCAGTACCGTATAAATGAGTATAAATCTAATAGAACGACAAAACTTTAGCGTAATAAGACTCGTTTGAACAAGTTTACAAAGGTAAAAGAAAAAAATATAGGAAATCAAAAAAAAAATATTTATGAAAAGTTATATTTTATCAAGTAGATACATATAAATTGTGAAAAATCTTCAATTCTAATTTGATATCCTGTACCTATATTATCATTTAATACACCCATACACAAAAAGCGTATTACTTTTTATAAACAACCTATCCATATTATATGTATAAGTGGAAATCTAAGAGAAAAGACGAATTAATAATTATAAAATATTAACGTTAATAATAGCTGTAACAAACTTACAGATTAATCATTAAATTAACTAACTTTTCTTAATAATAAATATAACTTGTCCTTTTATATATAATTGAACTTAAGTAATAACATTTGTACTTATTTAATTAAATAGTGTGAATGTAATAAATTATTGAACACAAATTTTAAATTATCTTTGTTAAAATCATAGAATTTTATATTAAATGAATTGAAAATATTGCAATTATATGTAAATCAAAAGGAGTAAACATATTATTTAAAACATAACTATATTATCAAATATTTTACATTAAGATAACAAAGACAAATAAAATTTATTTCATATTTGTTGAAATCATATATATATATATAAGTTACTTTTATAGAGTGTTTCGATTATATATTTATATCTACAACTAAAATAATGTATGTAAAATTAAAATATATCATAAAATAAATTTTCTCATATACATTATTTTTAAGGATGTATTCATTATTAGAGGGTATTAATTATTATATATATGTATGTCATATAATATGAACTATAAATTTTAATACGTAAATTCTATTTATAGTAATATATATCACAGTTACTGCGTTGTTCTTTTATACATAATTAATAAGAAAAAAATATGTTATATTATTTAAAGTTACCAAAAAATGTAACATTGTATTAGCTGTATATATATTTCATCTTCATCCTCTACTTCGTCATATATATCCATTGATATTCTGTTAGTATAATTTATGTGAAAAATTTACCTATCATTTTATATATTTTATTGTTAAATATTTTTTAAATAAATAATATATTCGTGGCATTATGAAGGAATATTTAATAACTAATATGAATATTTATTAATTTTTGCATTACTCTGAATAAAATGTAAAGGGTGAACTACATTAATATATAATAAATTTGTTCATATATTACAACAAAATAACGAGAAATATATTTTAAAAAAAAATTATATATATATATATATATATATATATATATATATATATATATATATATATATATATTTATAAAACAATAAAAAAACAAAATATATATATATTTATAAGACTATAAAAAAAATAATAAAGAAGAAAAAAAAAAAAAAAATTGTTATATAAATATTTAAAGCAATTAATTTGAATTTCTTCCAGTAGGTTCTCATATATTTAGGAAATTAATATATTTTTTTATGTGACTACTTATGCATCTAATATTATATGTTATTTATGTAGTATGCGTATCACATGCATAATGTATTCAAACATAAAGATTTAAAAATATAATTCCTAGAAAAAAAATAAAATATTTTTACGTATATTTCCACATGTAGCCTTATTAATTAACATATATTTAAAGTAAATCAGATATAAAATAAGTAAATAAAAAAAAAAAATATATAGAACAAAAAATTTGTATAAATATAAATTTAGAAATTATAAATAAATAAAACCAATAACACCTTAATAGAGCAAAATGATTAAACATTAACGAAATAACTAATTTGTTTATGTTAAGTAATTATTTACAAAAGTTTGTAATTAAAATGCATTTATTTATTAATTTACTTATTATTCCACATCTCTTGTGTTCTAGTTTCAAAAGAAAAATTAAAATTAGTAACTGTATTTTTAAATTATGGTTCATTAACCTATGATATTCTCAATACATTTAAAATTTTATGTAATTCCATATAGTGATTCATATATTAAAATGTATTATAAAATAATATATTAACTTTTTCATTTTTTATGGTAAAACATATTTGTCATTGTTGTATAAATGATATTCTCATATAGTTATGCAAAATAAAAACAAAAAATAAAGGTTATTTTTTTGATATATTCATTAGAATATATCTTTAAATAATTACAAAAACAAAATTAGGGGGTTCAATATTTTTTATATAATTTAATGTAGTATAATAATTCATTTACATGGAAATATAATATTATTAATATTATTCATTAAAACATTATAATATAATTTACTGCTTTTTTAAATGTATAGAATAATTAATTTTGTTATAAAAATATCCAGAGAATTATACTTATTTCGAATAAATAGTTGAATTTGCTTTTTTTATTTAATATATCTAAATATTCATTTTATTAATTAAAATATTGCCAGTATGAATTCATTCATAAATAAAAGAAGTAATACGCATGTACAAAACATATATATATGAAATATATTACTCTATTTTAGAATTTGTCAATGAAATTATATATATATCACAAATAGTTAAATTTTGGATAAATGATATATATATATAATATTAAGTGTCAGTTACAGTTTAATTACATGAGGTGTCTAGTATCACATCGAAAATTTAGTATAATTTATATATTATCTATTCTGATCCTTAGACATAAGTAGTAAATACGTAAAAGAATTAACAAAATAATTATGGCAAAATTATAGCTAATATTAAAAATAAATAACAAAAATAATATAATAAAATATAAACATACTAACAGTACTAATAATTATGTGTTTTTTAGATTATATAGTTTCAGAGAAACATAATAATACGGTGAATTATTTGTATTAATACATACAATTTTATTTATATTTTTTGGTCTTCATTAAAATAAAAGGAAAAAATGCAGTATATTAATACTGTTTTTCCATAATGAATTGTATATTACATGATGCATCTCATATGTAGGTTTATATTGTCAGCAACTTGACTTTCTCTTTATATAGAAAACATGAAATTGTTCATAAAAATATTTACTTAACTTGTATTAAATATTAAAGTAAGTTTAGATAAATATCTAGTTCTTATATATTTATGGTTAATATAAATAGATTATAAAATAAATAGTAGTTCATTCATTATTTAATATTTCATATAAAAATTCTTATGTAAATGATAATTTTATAATTTCCTTTAATTAGGAAATATTAATTTAAGAATATGCTTTTGTAAAATATAACATAATAAATTTTTATTTTTTCTTTCAGATATATATTCAGAGCACACTTTAATATTATAGTCACCATGGAAAATTGTTTTAACTCGGTAATATTCATAATTTTTTAAGATGCACAATTTTAATTATAAATTCCATATATGCTATAAAATTATAAGATATCTACCATAAAAAATAATGCCTAAATAATTCATAATAATTCCAAATATAGTACCCAGTTGTCCAGGGTATTACAGCAATAAATTTGTATTCACAACAAGTATTTAAACAAGTTGGTGCTAATATTAAATCTCAAGTCTCTTCTTTAAAAAGTGAAAATAAAAAAGAAAAATTTAGAGAAAAATGCAAGAACCTGGCTGATTATCTAATTAATTCGAAACACCCAAATGGATATATTCAAGAATATATTTGGAAAGGATCACTAAGAACTTGGTATAGTAAGAACTTTACAGGGATTACTCAACATGGTGGATGTTTTATGATTTTTAACAATGAAGAAAAAAAACTTTTAGAATTAATTTATGATGCTTACGATTTCTGCGAAAAAAAAAAACAATATATGCAAATACTAAGTAAGTATAAAAAAAATAATAGTAGCATATATGACTGTAATAGTGATGAGAATTGTATAAATAAATGTGCAGAATATAATATATGGATTAAAGACAGGGAGGATCATTTTAATAATAAGAAGAGTCTCTTACATTCCAAATGCAAAAACAAAATATCTTTATCCAAATTTTCAACAAAAAATTGTGACATAATGAAATCTCAAACTTTTCAAAAAGTTAGTAAATGCTCAGTGTCTAATACAAGAATAAGTGCACACATCACACCTGAAGAGATAAATGAAGTTTCAGAAGAATCACTACGTGAAAATAAAGCTCAAGAACCCTCTAAATCTCTAAAACAATCTTTATCTCAAGAGGAAAATTCTCCTAATGTTCAAACATCACACTCAGAAAAACTTCATCATGAAGAGGTACTTAAACATTCAGCTAATCAACATGCAACTAAAGAAAATGAAGTTACAGCACCCTCACAGATTGAACCATCGAATCCAACTACAGATATTAAATCTCCACGTTTGCAAAATGAAGAAGCTACTATATTACAATCTCCAAATCCTGAAAATTCGGGGGCACTTCCTAATTCTAAAATTATTTCTCCACCTACTTATGCGTCAAGTTTTTCCTCACTTTCTACTTCACATTCTTCATTTTCTACAGCTCTAGGTATCAATAATGCTACTTATTTTACTGTTTTACAAATGACTACATAAAATATTATATATATTTAACAAAATATTACAGAACCAAAAGGAAACCAATCCTCCACAAATATATCATCCATTTTAATAAGCATTGTAATTATTATTATATTATCTCTGTTTATTAAGGTAATATAAAAATAAAAGCTTAAAAATATGATAAACATTTTATTATTGCAATAATATATTTTATAATTTTGTATTTTTTATATCTTAGTACATATTAATAGGAATGATTAAAAAAAAAAAAAAGATAAGAAGAGGACACTCAAAATTTCTTAGATTATTAGTACCTTCATTTTCTAACAATAAAAGTGAGCTTTTAATAGATGATCATTTGGAGCACTTGATATATGATGAGGAAGAACTCATAAAAAAAATTAAAATAAATGAACTTACAAAAAATTTAAACTCGTCAAGCCGAAAAAAAGACAGGTCCAAAACCATAATAGAAATACATATGGAAATACTCGAAGAATGCGGAAATGAAGAATGGAAAAACAAAAAAGAGGAATTCCTAGAAATATGTATAGATGAGTTCACAAAAATGTTTTATAGGACTTATCTCAATTTAACAGATGATGATCAAATAACACAAATTATTAAAATTAATAATGATATTAAAAAACAAAATATTCTATGGAATAAATGGATAGACAGCCATAGATATATTTCTGAAAAATTGAAAAAAGTAGATTGGTTTAATAATTTGAAAAATGAATGGAAAAAAGAAAAAGCATACATAAAAGAAATGGAAGAATTAAAAAAGAAATCTTCCAATGACAATCACAGAGTTCCTTTTCTAGAAATAGAAAAAGATCTATGGAAACAATGGATATCGGAAAAGAGTACTTTTATAGAACAATATTTGGAACAGGACTGTCTCAAAGAATTGGCAGAAATGTTGCAGAACATGTCAAAAGATTCTATAAACGAAGAAACCATAAATTACGCATCACTAATAAATATAGAAGAATTACCCCACAAAAAAAATTATGAAGAATTATATAAATATATAAAAAAAAAATTATTAACAAAGCTATGTATTCTCGTGCTTATGACAATAATAGAAGAATGCAAAAAAGAGGTAGATTTTGAAAATAGTGAATCGTATTTGGATAGTTCCATAAATGAAATGAAGGCAGAAGAATATTCAGATAAAAGACAAAAAATTACAGAAAAAATAATTGAATATAACTGCAATGATTTAGAAAAAATAAGAAATAAGGAAATTCATGCATATACTGAGGAGGACAATTTCATGAATCAGATAGAACATTGGATAAGAGAAGATGATACACACGTAAATTCTATAGATAATGATGGGAAAGTAAAAAAATCAGATGATATAGAAGAAAACCATATTTTATAGATTTACAGTTATACATCCAACATATATTTAGATGATATTTAAGAAAAAAAAGCTGTTAGTGAAATATAGCATTTAAATTTTGTAATGTATGTAGGAAATAAAATAGAACAATGTAAAGTGATAAGTAAAAAAAAAGAAGCATGAAATATGAAGTTTGAAATGAAGGCACTTAAAATATATTCCAATTATATATACAATTTTTTATATCTATAATATTATCCATTAGAGCTCTATATCAATACTTGATTCAATAAAAATAATAAGATATTAATAAACATAAAATAAAAAAAATTAATATTAATATTTTCCGAATATGTTAAACTTGGAAAAAATTATAATTTGGAATAAAAAAAGAAAAACAAAATAAATAAATTGTAATACAATTCTTAATTTTTTACAATATTATTACAAAAATTTAAATATAATTCTATTTTATTACATTACTTCATAATATACAGTTGTTTTCACATATATAAATATAATTATTTATATCTTTTAAACATTTCGATTATTCGATGGTTTCATATCTAAATTATTATAAAAATAATTTTTTTTAATATGTTAAAGCGTGATGTTATTTCATGCACAATTTATGTTATAAAATATATTATAAAAAAAATATAATATATACTTAAGAATTCTAATTCTGTTAAGCTTTAATAGATATTTTCATATTAATAGTGTTTATTTATTGTAAATTTTTAACCCCTTATTTGTCAGATATACATGTATTCTTCTCAATTATTTATCTGTTCACAGAATTAGAAAATCATATATAACAATTCTATTTCTTAATAAAGAATTTAATTTTCTATGTAATAAATATGTAAACAACAATAAAATGTGTTCATATATATGTACATTGACAAAATTAACTTGTTTTACGTTAGTTCTTATAACTTTTATAATTATATAATTAGTAAAATAATGAAATTGATTGAATGATTAAAATATTATAATAATGGAAATATGATGAATAAATAATGTTTTATATTAACAATCATTTAATATTTTAAAATAAGATATAAACAAAAATAAAGTAGAATTCTTGTACTTTTTGCCATTTTTTTTAATTTCTATGTGATAATGTAGTAATACTTCTATGAAATCAAATGAATAAAGGTTAAATACAAATAAATTCATAAATTTAAGAGAACTGAATTAATAAGTTTCAACATATTTTTAAAACGAAAAAGAAATAAAAGAAAATATAATTATTTTATAGGATATTTACAATATATTATATATTTTTATTTGTTTCCTTTTAATTAAATTTCTTATTTTATTTTTATTATTTTATATTAATAAAACATTTTCAGTAACTTTCTTTCTAAGCTTTAAATGATTTTAATTAATTTTCATTTTCATCTTTTTCTTTTTATTTTGCTTTTTTCTAAATACACAGTAATATTTTTTATTTTTCTACTTAATAAAATTAATGTTTATTAGATTTTTTGTATTATTTTTTATATTATCACATATGTATCAACATTTATAAAATAAAAGGATACTATATTTATTTGTGAAAATTTATAAATTCCATTTTGATAATAACTTTTTACTTTTACCATATACCATAAAAATAATTATATTATAAACTTTTATTTAATGGAATGTATTAAGCAAATAATATAAAAGCACCATTTTATGTACTGTTTAAACATGCTCATTATAGAGAAATTTTACTAATAATTAAAATAAGCAAAAATATATTTTTTTAATATATTTATAATTATAACTATCGGGAAATACAGTGCAAATTGAAATACGTATGCGCCTTTGTAATAGAATATCCTTAGAATACATAAAACAAAAATATTATTATATATTAATAATATTTCATTAAGAAAGTAATTATTTTTAGTTATTAATATCAACCTTATCCATATTTTAATAATTTTGAAAAATTCCGTACAATTTATAAAATCTTACTTCATATTGCCATTAATAAATGTACAGTTCTTTTAAAGAATATTAGTTTAATATAAATAAGGAATTTAAAAAAAAATCTTGTATGTTTCATCATATAAAATATATATGATATACATACTTAATATAAAGTTAAAGTTACTCGCATAATAAATACGTACGACTTTTTTTATTTTTTATATATGATAAGAAAAACTAATAATTTTTTTAATTTAATTATAATCATATAAACATATTACAAGTATATTAAAAGTATACTATACGTGAATACTTATAAAAGAATATTAGGTTACATAAATCTAAAAATGTCATTATGAGTTAATATAAAATTTATTATATAAAAAATTTAATTCATGGTAATATATTGTTCATTTAACAACCCGCATATTTTATTAAACAAATCTCATATATAAAAATTAAAAGAAGATATATTAATTCTATATAGAAAAAAAACAAATAAATAACAAAGAACCTTCATCGTAATATAATTCATAAAAAATATTTATTTTAACTATTATAATAATTATTATACTATTATAACTTCTAACATATTCATGAAGAAAAAGACAACTCACTCTATATGTGAAATAATAATAAAAACAATTTTTTTTTTTATTACATTTTTTTTTTTTTAAATATATTTAATTATCTCATACGCATATTGTTAGAATTAAAATATAATGATTCTTTTAAATTTATATATAATATTTAATATATATGAGAATATTTTATTTTACAAAAACATAATATATAAAAAAAGGAAAAATAATTTGTTATTTTTTTTTTTTTTTTTGCCTTAAAACATAAGTTATTACGTAGAATGACTAAAAAGACATATAGTAGAGATATATAGAATAATAGTGATATATAAATAATCGAAAAATATAATGATATTACACATCACATTTATTTTATTATAAATCGAAAGTAAAACACGTATCATAAAAGTTTATTCATATTGTATGTGTAATAAACTGATTATAATTAAAAATTTTGATTTATATATTAATATATATTGTTATTATATTACAAGTAAAAAAGGATTTTAATAACAAACTTTTTTAATGATTCTAATAAAATTATAAAATTTTTTATTTTATTTTTAATTAATGATTACAATAAATTTATATTATAATAATATCTAATTTTTCTTTACGTATATTTATTTTCATTATAAATATTTATATTATACTAAGACAAATGTGATAAATATAGAACTAATAATTTATCATTTCCACATAATATAATAGTAAAAATTAATGGATAATTATATAAATATATGATTCTGTGTATCTTTTAAAAATACCTTTATTGATGAAAGTGTTTTTTTTTTAACAATCATATATTTAATTCACAAAAAATGCCTTTTTTATATATTATGCTTACGTTTTAGTTAAATTTCTATTCTATTTCTATATATTAAACTTTCGGTGATAATGATTAAGTTGAATTTCATTGAGTGAGTTTATATCATTATAACGTATAATGAAAATCAATTAATTTAAATTGAAAAATATCAATTTAACTTTAAGAATATATAATCGTTAATAAAAGGGAAAATTCTAAACTTTTCATAGAAATAGTATCTATATATTTATAGCATTTTAAAGGATCAAAGTATATTCCTAAATAGATATTCCAGTATAATCTTCAATTTATATAAATATGTACTGAAATTTATTTATTTTTCTTTATAGCATTTCAATTAAATTATATATTCATCTTTAAATGAAAATAATTAGAAGGTGCATATTTCTCTATAATATTCGTTAATTAATATAAACTAATTCTGTTTCTGATAATATTATATTTATATATTAAAGCTTATGTTTTAATCTATATAAACTATTCTATCTTATTTCATTATTAAAAAAAAACGAAAAAAGAGAGTTGTTAAGGTTTTTTTTTTTTAAATTCACTGTTAATATAAAGGAATATATTATATATCAACATATAATCTATCATTATTTTTATTTATATAAATACTAACACGATAAGAAATTAATTATTGCTATTTAAATCCCATATACTTATATACAATGCCATCCATAAGTGCACAGAGAGATGTAAAATTTATCATTTTGTTATTTTAATTATATATATTATTGAATTCAACAATGGGTTTTTCAAAAATTAATATAAAAATCAATTTCATGAAAGTATAATTTTTCTAAATTATATATAATAATTATTATTATTTTATTTTTTGGATAATTCGGTGTAATTCTTATTTAAATATGAAAATGAATTTAATAGTTATATCTCAAGATATCCATGGACTAGGAAAAATCCCGAACAGTATTGTAATAAAAGAAAAAACGGTTTTTCACAGATTACTAATGATACTTTTATTACTGCATGCCAATATACTGACATATATATAATTAAAATAAGGGATCTTTATAAATCTGATAGACACAAACACTGTATATATGTGAATTATCGAATAAATAAATAAAATCAATATAGTAAACATTTTAGTTGGTTTGATGGTTATAAGGAATCTTCCACTTATATAAGTAATACATGTGCTCAAAAAATAAAACAACTTGATAGACATATTTTATAAAAACTTACAGATCTATATAGTCTATATAAGGGATTTAAACATTTTATAACCGAAAAGAATAAAGTTACAACTAGTTGTGATAATCTTAAAAAGTGTCACAAGTTTTATATCGAACATTACGAGGAATGTGAAGCAAATGAAATTAACGCGTTTTGTGAAGAGTTAAGAAATTTTAAGAAATCATACAATGAAACAATGAGCGATGTAACTATTTGTCCCTATGTACCAAAAATTTTATAACTTCCAAAAAGTTATCTTTTTGCTACCAGTTTAACAGATTCCGCATTACCAACATCTTTTAGCGTATTTTTTTTATATAAGGTTAGTAAAAATTGTACTTAATATGTCGAATATTCTACCACAATGCGTATATACATGTTCACAAAAAATTAACTGCATAAAAGAATTATATTTTTATGTATATGTTATTTTTCATATATATTACTCCAATAAAATATTGGTTACATATTCGTTTAAATAGGAAAAAAATAATTGAACTTGAAGAAGAAATAAGAGTATCCTTACCAAATATACAAGATATAAATAGAAATTCTGGAGGAAATTTTCATAATATATGTTATCAGCCTCAAGGATATCCTTCATACTAAAATTATAGTTTATAATATTACCAATAAAAAATCTAGAAGACACCTATATGAGAGATTAATACATGTGAAAAGTTATTAATAAATAAGATTAACTAAATATAAACAAATTAATAAAATTTCATAAAAATTACAATTATATTGATATAAAAATTATTCAAAGAAAAGGTTAACATATATACAGCACTAATTTAAGAATTAGTACCAGAAAAGTACGCTTATACCTGAGATTTTAGCCAGAATGAAAAAAAAATAATTTTAAAACATGAATATATAGCACAAGATTATTCAATAAATATTGATTTTCCTATATAGTAATATGAAGTAATATTTGTTACAGAAGTATTAATAAAGGATAAGAGGAAAAAAAAAAAGAAGTTTTAATAACAACACCAATAATATTACTATATAAGATAAAACAAACGTTAAAATAAAAAAACAACCAAAAACATAAAAAATTTATATATTTTACTTATGAAATATGTATCCTAAAATTTTTAATATTATTTTTCCCTTTAAAATTATGTCGAATTGAATATTTAATCCAATGTAGAACAATTTCATCATTGTTATATTCATGTTGAATCCATCATATGTAGAAGTTTATTAATAATATATATACATGAAGATAAGAAACAAAAATAATAATGTTAATGGAGCTTAAATTAAAGTATTTCTATCTATTAGTTAATAATTCTTAAATAAGTTCTTCTCAAGAGCTATTCTTAATTTTTTGTTCTGCCATTTAAAAACTTTTTTATGTATAATATTGAAGGAGGGTAAACAAATGGATATAAGATAAATAAGAACATATATAAAATTACATTATTATTATTATAATTTTTTTACTAAAAAGTATTATAATTGAAACAAAAAATGTTTATATATCTATACATTATTTCTGTTAACTTTATATTAAACAGAATATTCTACATATATTTCCATAAATTCTAAAGCACATAATATGCTAATACGTAATGGAACAGAAAAATTAAAAAGAATTTCTTTCCTTCTTGAATATTCAAAGAAAATTCCATTTTTATAGCCTCCATGGAACTAAATATATATATATAATTATACATATGACATTTTAGAAATGGAGGTTCCCAAATTTAAACACATAAAAATTTTAAGCGCAGTTTTATTTTGTGAATTAGATATTTCAGAATATTCATTCATTTAAATCATTGTACATAAGCATATGAAACCTAGGATTTTACTATATATAAGAATTTTAGATATTAACTTAGATATAACATTTTAAGGATTATACTTAATGTTACACTCAAAATAGTCAAACAAAAAATATGTAATACTGAAATTTTTTTAACACTACCAAAACATTAACAAGTTCATATAAAAATGATAAATAAAAAAGTTTTTATAATAACGAAGCACTTAATATTATTTTTAATGAACATTTCAATATACTAATTATATATTTTTTCTAGACGGAAGTGCTCAATATATAGTTAATACTTCTAATATATATAAGGACACCATTTTGTTATATTTTAATCAACATTTTCCATTTTACTCTAATTATTTATTAATTAATATATATATCAATATATATATGTATAGAGAGAGAGGGGAATGAATTATAAGGTATACATCAAAAAAAAATTACAAAAATAATAAAGTATCATCCCCTTACAAATTTGTTTATGTAATACCAACTTAAGATATTTTTAACTGAATTAATATATAAAAATTTGTGAATTATTTTCCTTACATATTGAGCATATTTTAATAATTTACCTTCTTTAAAAAACAAAAACTTCAGATACAAAAAATTTGATTTCATTTATATTTGAAAATAGAAGAATTAAATAAAAAAATTTCTTACAGCTTAAAAAGGTATTTTTAAAATTTATATTGTATTCATTTTTATTCTTTCTTATTCATGTATAAAAATAAAAAAAATATTTATATTTCTTAAATCACTAAAGTATACTTTTCTATATTTAAAAAGAATTAATTTTACACTTAATAATATACACAAGAGCATAAAATAAAGTAAAATTGTAAATGGAGTAAAATTAAAATATTAACCGTACTCGCCAAACTCAGAACCTTATTTAAAAAAGCTATTATTTTATTATATATTTATAATATCCCATGTATATCACGAAAAAAAAAAGATGATTCTTAAAAGTTATTACGTAATAAATATATTTTATATTATATTCCTAGTAAAAATTATTATATATATAATTAAAATTATGTTTTTTTTCTTGAGTAAAATATATGCAGTATAATATAATACATTAACTTCAGTTGATTAAATACAAAAAAGAACATTTTTATTTTTAACATAAAGTCAACCATGTATTTGTTTTATTACGTCTATCAACAGCCATTATAGAATTGAAGAAAGTAAAAAATGGAACACATGTATTTTATACTTAATAAATAAATTCTAATATAAAATCAACAAAATTATATTAATTTTAATATTATATATTAATTTTGATTCAATATATACAATTTTAGTAGCAATCTATTTTAACACATAAATATATATATTATTCAATAATATTTAATTATTTTGCAAGAATAAGTTATAATACAAAATGAAAACCCCTAAAACATTCAAATCCACAAAAAATCGAAAAACAAAATTTATTACTGTTCGTATAAAAATAATGCTTTATACACATTTGTATTTATAAAATTATATCAATAATAAGTATTACTATAAAGTATATAAAAATAAAGATATTACATATAATGCTTCTCACTAATAATTAATTTATATGAAAATACAAATTTCTTATTGTTTATTTTACTATGTCATCAGATTAAATTTTTGATATTTTTCATTATTTCTTAAGATATTATAAATAGCTATTATAATTAATATTGATAACATAATGAAAGTTACTGCAAATAATAATATAAAAACATGTCCTTCATTTTTTAAACCAAGTATATTTTTAAGGAAATTTATAATCTGTGTATCTATTTCACTACTACCACCTGTACGTATAGACGCCAACTCGAATTTACAGGACATGGGCAATCCTATTTCCAAAAGGAAAAAAAGAAAAAGTATAGCAACTGCATATCCATATTTTCTAAATTTTATTTTTTTTAAAGCTATATCACCAATTCGCTTGTTTCTTTTAAAAAAAGTATCATAATCTTTTTTTTTATCCATTTCTTTTGAAAATGGAAATGTTTTCCATCAAATATTCCATTATTATAATCTATAACTTCTGTATAGTATTGCGCTTTATTTAGTAAACTTTTTTTTGATTGTTTGTTTTTATCTTTAGCCCCTTTTTCATTAATAGTTATATCCTTCTTTTCATATTCAGCATTATTTGGTATATTCTGTTTTAACCCTAAAATATGTAAATCCTTATTCTGATTATATTATGCTAGTAATCGAAAAGTGTTTGCCCCAAATTTTTTTGCCAAATTTGTAGTTATCCATGGATTTATTAAACGTGATCTAAAAAGAAAAAAACAGTTAAGTAAATATTTATTATTTGAAGGAGAAATAACTAATAATATAAATTATTATCAATAAAAATGGAGTATGCAGTATACGTATAAATCGTATATCCTTATATAGTATTATTATACCTCATGATTATTAAAATGACTTATCCATGTTAAAAGGACGGATGCAAAAATTTTAATGAGTAAGATTGTATTAATTATTTTTTCCATTGTACAGATCTTTTATATTCTAACATACTAAGGAAAGGATCAATAATAATTTAATATACTTTTAATTTTAAAGAATGCTATACTATTTTAAAAATTTCCTTTCGTTATTGCTTCATAAGAAATTAATAAAACTATATAACTATAACAACTTATACAAGATATGCAATAAAAATAAATTTAAATATATATTATAAAATTTTAATCTTAAATTTTTTTATTAAAAATTAACTCTAATTAAAATAATATAATTTACATTTATTTATATATTCTCAAAAATTATAGTTTTATTATTTAATAGAGTACACTAATTAAGTAATTCCTTTTATTAATTTTTTCCAAAATAAAATAGAAAAAAAAAATATATATTATTTTATAATATATCTAAATACTGAATATATATAGAATATATAACGTAGAGAACATAGATCTATACTCTTCATATATGAATACAATATGTAAAATGCCTATAGATACTATATTACTAATAATTCTAAATATATAAACAATATGTATTATAAGAAACTTATATTATTCATAAAAAATATTTATAAGAATATAATATTAGTAATAATATATTTAAACAATAATATTTTGTGTTATGTTAATCGTAACAGATTCTTTAGATAATCCACTACCGCATACAATATATTATAGTTTACAATATATATACTATTATATGATATATGTAGAAGCATATATTTTAAAGGAAAATAAAGAGTAATGTTTTTAATATTCTACTATAATTTTTGAATAATAAAATTTTTATATTTGTTTAATATATTTCATTATTAATTAATGAATACATATTATATTTATGAACTTAATCTTTTATATATTTTTTTTAATTAATTTTTTCTTATATATAGGATGCACTCACATACGAAAAAACAAAAAAGAAAAAAGAATAAACATATTCTAAAAATATAAGTATTGTCTTTTCTGTACTACTTATTAAATAAATGAACTAAAATATTTTAATAAGTTTTAGTAATATTTATTATTAAAATATATATATATATATACATACTTTTTATTTATATTTTTATTGTACATATTTTCATGTTCTAAATACACTATTTCCATATATATAAGTTTAATTTTCTACAGGCCCTAAGTATACTTTTACAAAGAAAAATGTACAGAATGATTATTTTACTAAGAGAACAGTGCCTTTTAAATTTTACATAAAGGTGATAAATAAAACATATATTAATATGTTATTATCATTTTCATTTGAATCTATAACAAATCATATATAGAAAAAAAAATTTAATCATAAAAATTACTAGGTAATATGTTCAACGGGCATACCTATTTATTATAATTATTTAGATAAATATATCTTACAAAAGTAGTCATCCTTTTGATACAATTTATTAATACCTATCAATATAATAAAAAATATATTACCTATTCATTAATCGTTTATAATAAATAAATCTTTTTTCATTTCTATTTTGTTCATAAACATATTATTATTAATATGAAAAAATTACTAATGGTTAATATAAAATATGCATATATATGTACATCAATGAAATTATATTAACTTTTAACTTAATATATTTACAAACAAGCGTAAACAATAAAATTTATATATAAAACTTATCTATGTATTATTATTTTACAGAGAAAATAACTGAATTGTTTTTCATTACTCTTAATGATAATATTTATAGATATATATTACATACTTAGAAGTCTACAATTATGAAAAAAACAATATTAAATAGAAAACAATTTCATTATACTATTTATTAATATCAAATTACATATAATTATGTAATTTTATCCTTTAACGATCTAAAAAATAATAAAATTTATATATCTCATTTATTTATAGATTATCAATATAAATTAAATTCAATTATTTTTATAAAAACTGAATTAATTACAGAATTAAGGAAAATAATAAAATAATAAATAGTTTTAACTGTTCATTTAAAAAATTATAATCATAAATATAATGTAATTAAACAATAAGTAATAACCCATACACAATAATGTTATTATTTTGATATACAATTATTTTTTTCCTTTTTAAACTAGGAAAAAATAGCTAAACAATTGATAAAAACAATTAAAAAATATATATTTTTTATAACAGATATCTCAAAAAATTTATATTAAGGAATAATTAATATTCTCACTTAAGTAAATATATATATATATTTCACTGCAACAGAATAAATGCACATCCTTTAATTTCTTACAAAATAAGTCACATTTATTTTTAATATTAGAGTACTGAAGTACATTTTATGAACTATATCAACATATAATAATTTTAAACTGGAAAAATTGTGATAATAAAAAATAATATATTATATTGTTCAAATATAAAGTAACATGAGGCTCAAAAAATACAATACAAATTGTACTATTATAAATCCATTTTAACACTCATATATATATTTTCTATGAAGATATATACAAATACCTAAATATTTATATTAAGCCATAATATTTAATAAACAGAAATAATAAATTAAAATACATTTTAAAAAAAAATAACCCCTTCAAATTCAAACAAAACTAAGCATATATTTTTTTAGTGTTGTATATCATATAAGCCTTGTTCATGTAGATTCACTTAAAAAAAGATAATCAATTATTGATATTCTTAGTAGATATATAACTATAGATATTACAGTTATTACTTCACATTAAATACTTTTTTATATAAAGGATCATATTTCTTATTATTTATTTTACCTTTTCCTAAACTTAATTTTTTCATATTTTTTAACCTTTTTATGGTAGTAAAAAACCCCTAATATACACGTGACACCTATTATAAAAATTGGTACGAAATATATCAGAAATCCAAAGAAACCGGTTATATAAAAATCCTTAGTTACTTTTTTACTCTGTCGACTTGTTATTTCAGCAGTTCCTTTGAAGAATAAACCAAAAGATGAATTTTTTAACCATTCATGTAAAGGTTTCAACATTTCACCAAAAGTAGTATGACCGCTTGCAGAATTGGCCACAACTGCTGTAGAGATTTTTTTCAAAACATAAAACAAAACATTTATAATTCCATAACCCACGAATAAATCTAGTAAAAGTAAAATTGATAACAACAAAACAAAAAATATAGGTAAACTTAATCGAAATCCGTACTTTTTACGGATTATTTTTTGGTAAATCCTATTACTAATCCCCCTGTTGTTTTTAAGAAAGTTAGCATAATCAAGTTCTTTGAATATCTTTTTTTCGAAACGGGAATATTGTTCTGTTTCAAATATACGAGAATTACTTTTCTTATCTTTTTTGTGCTTTTCTATATTCCTTGATAAACTTCTATTTGATTGTCTATTTAATTGTGCAAATATGTTTTCATTATAAGATATACCTTTTCTTTCTGTTATATCATTATTTAATATCAATTCTTTTAACCCCATAGTACATGAATCCTTATTATGTTTACATTTTGCTAATAATCGATAATTCTTTGTATTTAATTTTTTGTCATTTATATAGTTTTCACCCAAAGATCCATAAAATGTCCTCTAAAACAATAAAGTAAATATTTATAATTAAAAAGAATCAATGATATTATGCTAAAAAAAAGTATTAATAAATATAAAGCACAAGAAAAAGAAATATTTGCAAATATCATTAGATAATATTATCATACATTTTCATTGCTAAAATGGCATATCCATGTTAAAGGTATAAACGTAGCAATATTAATAAATAAGAGTAACTTAAATTTTTTTTCCATTATATAAAATTTATATGTTGTAGTATGTTCAATTAAAAAAAAATTATATTCATGTAATATACATTTAATGGTGACACTACATCTATTTTTTTAATTTTTTATTATTCTGTTCTCATAAAAAAATTATGTAACAAAAATATCAATAATACATTTTATAAAACAAAATGAAAAAAATAAATGTTATAAATTATTTTAAAATTTATATTTTAATTTTATTCTCTAATATCTAATTTATTTAATATAATTATAATTTATTTTAATTCATACGTATTTAGAATATATAATTTTGTTACCTTGTATAGTAAATGAACAAATGTTATTATTAATTCTCTTCAAAAAAAAAAAATATATTTTTTTTTTTTGCTATTTGTAAATATTGAATTTATCTGCAGTATAGAATATAGAGAATATAGATATAATCTATTGTTATAATTATTGATGCATTAATTACTGATGTTACCAAATTTACTATTTTACTATATGTATTATTATAATTCCATAAACATCATATATTCCAAAAATTGGATATATTTGATATAAAATAATAATTGTTCGAACAATATTATAATAGTAAGAATAAATTAAAAGAGTAATAATTTGTAAAAAGTTTTCATTCAATGTTTGATACATACTTTATTTACTCTTTAAATCCATACATTCTTTTATATATTATAACATATTTAAAAAAATTAACAATGTCCTACATAACATATGAACATTTTACATTTTAAAGGTAAATACAGGATTATTTTTTATTCGTGTACTGCAATTTTTTAAAATTCTAATTATTAGCTTGATTTTATATCATAATTCTTTATGTTATTTTTTAAATTCATTTATATAATATATTTTGTTTTTCTTAAATATATATATTTAGAAGAAATATTAATATAGCAAAAACAAGAACAAACAAAAAAATGAAAATTGTTTTGTAAAATTTATTAGAATTTGATCAAATTCTTATGTGCATCCTTCCAAATATTAATATCTATTCCTCTATTTGCAACTATATTTATGCAATAAAAATCAAACACTTTGTATTCTTTATGATTTAATAAATATATTTTAAAAAGCAAAAGCCTTGTGATTAAAAAACAAATATTAATCTTAATTGGACGGTTCAAATGTAAATTAAAAAATAGTATTTTAAAAAAACATAAAACTTAATCACTTGTAAGGCACTTAAATAAAACCTATTAAAAAATTATAAAATTTATAATTGATAGTTTTATACGCATTATTGATTAATGATTAAATTAAAAGACATAAGAAATTATATTTTTCATAAAAGCAATATAACATTTATATGAGTTGACCTATACATATATGCTGATTAACTTTTATTTAACATTATATAATTAAAATAAAGATGAAAAAAAATTTCGAAAAAATTTAAAGATATTAATAAAAACTCTTTACACTTATAGACGTATTTAATGTCATATTACTACTTTGGAAATCGCATGTATAGACAAAAAATGAAAAGTAACACAAATGCATAATTTTTATTCATATGTACTTTTGTTATGGAAAGATATATATTTAACTTTTAAAGTTAAATATATATTATTTAATTGTTAAATGAATTTCATTGAAAATATATTAATAACATTTATTATGCATTAATTCTTTAAGACTCAACCAAAACAATCATTTTTTTATTGTCATAATATAACGCCAAATTAACAAAGATACAAAAATATAATCTCCTAATGTATTTTCAAAAAAAATATACATTGTTTTTTTATGCACATTTTTTTTATTATAGAAATTTAGATAATTTTTATGAGATTTAATTTCAACAACTAATTAAATTCAAAAATAATAGGACAAAAGTATCATAATTCAATTAATTATAAAGTATTATAAATTTTAAAATAAATAAAGTTCTATTAATAATTTGTTCTTAAAATCAAAATAATATTTGTGTATTTTGACAATATCACAAATAGGATAAATATATAAAAATTTAATAAACACATTCTTATATTAAGTTTTAAAATATATATTTCTCAAGTTCCTTTACATAAATTATCTATTATATGTATATTTAAATAAGAAATACATGTTAATTAAATAAAACACAAACTTTTAGTTTTATTAAATGAAGAGTAAATTGAAACATGTAAATTAAAACTAATATACAATATGTTACTTTGAAAAATTTTTAATATACTTAAATTCTTAAAATAGAAAAAAGAAAATATATGATTGTTAAATATATAAACTACCTCACTAGCTCGAGTGACATATTGAATGTTACTATATATATTAAATTTAATGAATACTAAATTCTTATTATAAAAATTTAGATTAAACATATATACACATATTTTCTTCCTATAAAGAACTCATATTGCTATGAATACTAAGAAATATCAACTTCTCAGTTTTATTAAACACAATATTAGATACATATATATAATGTTAAGTCAAGTTAATAAATTCAAAATATTACATCACAATAGGAAAAAATATATAAAAACATCTACTTTTATAAATATTTAGTACATATATTTTTATCCTTATTTATAAATATATATGCGTATATTATATCTTTACCTAGATAAAATCTACATGGATCTAATAAGAAAATATTTGAAAACATTATATTATACAAAATATTATATACTTTTTTTATTTGCAAGATAAACATTTTCCCTTACAGCAATACTTTTACACATAAGCTTTAATTAAAATTCCTTTAACTTCAAATGCGTATAATAAGAGTTTAACCAATACACGAATAACCATATAAATACCTAATATAACTAGAATAACGAAAAACATGTAAATTTATCATAGATTTCTATGAATAAAAGTAATAAAATTCTTATTATCAAAAGATTTACTGGTGCAAAAAATGTTAAAAAGGTTCTTCTACAAGCTACATATATTAAAATTTTTTTCCAAGTAGAACAGCTACATTTTCCGTATTATATATAAAGGAATAAATTCCTTATGGAGTGATTTTTTAAAAAATATTCTACTTCTGAAAAGATTTATATATGACAGAAGGGTACTTCTGGACTAAATCTTTTTGATTCAGCACTTGAATTATATTTATTTGACGATTAACTTTTCCTGTTATACTCTCATTCTCAATTAACGTATTAATTTTTTTAATGATCCTATCTCTCATTTTTTAACATTTTTAAAAGCCACAATTTTTGTTTCGATAGAATTTTCTAGTAATAATATACTTGTTCTTGAATTGAATGTTTCATCTTCACTGTTTTTATTATCTAAATGTTAATTACATATAGTTTACAAATAAAAGAATATATTTTTAATATTCATAATTTGATAAATTTATTTAAGCATTAAGTAGAACTTTTTTGTTATCATATATATATATATAACATGAGTTAAAATAGAAAGAGAATTTTATTCAATTCTATAATACTGCATCGTTGTAATAATAACATATCCAAATAAAAAGCATATATAAAGGAGTTTTATATTATATATTTAATTTTTCTTTTCGAGGTGGTATAGATTAATTTTATAATATTTATATTTCTGTGTACAAAAGTCTATATTATTACAAGATATTCTTAGAAAAATAGAACTAATGTAGTTTATATTTTACATTATTATACGTTTTAGAAAAATACTATGATTCATAAATAAAATACATATATTAGGTTCGTCAAAATAAAAAGTTAATTTTAAAAATGTTTTAGTAAATACGTTCAATAAAACTATTTAGAACAAGGGCAACATAAAATAAAATAGTTATTGGAGAAACTAATTTATTAATGAATTCCCATATATATATAAATTATAACAATATAACAGAACAATTCTAAAATCTTGTTGTATATATTTTCCATTACGAAAATAAAATAAAAAGGATCTTTTAGTGAATAAATATTTTATTTTACAATTAGAATAGAAAAATTAGTTTCTGTGAAAACAGATACATTAGCATAAATTAGGAATAATAGTTATTAATTTTTTTCTAAGCTTCCTGATAATAAGATTTGCTATTTCTACATATTATACCATAAAAACATAATTTAAAAGTTGAAGAACGTTAATTATAGTGTATCTTATAATGTTCATACAATAAAAAAAATTAAATAAAAAAGAAAAAAAATGTTTTAAGTACAATTTATAATCTAACACTCGTCATATACCTACAGCATGTAGAATATTCATATACAAATAATTTCATAATCACATTTTAGCAATTAATTTACCTACAAAATTTTAATCTTTTAAAATTTACCATTTACATTAACTCATTTATATATATGTACTTATTATTATGAACGGAATACAATAAATTTTATATAATTTATAATAATTCATTTTATTTATTATAACCAGAAAAAAACTAAGCAGATTTAGTGTATAGGTAATTTATTTTCCATTTTGTTTTTTTTTCATAAGAAAAATTATCATATTTATTACATATTATAAGAATAATAATATTTAAAAAAGAGAGTACCATAGTAAGAGGAACTGCAGTGAAAATAAATTTTTAGTAAGATAATTAAAAATAAATTATAAAAATAAAATTAATTTTTTAAAAATAATTAATAATGAATATAATGAAACTTTAAATTGTTTTTTTTCCTATATAATATATATTACTTATAGTATTACACAAAATTAAGATAATTATAATTTTATTGCAAGTTTCCATATGCATATATTATATACAGAGCTATAAACATAGTTAAAAAAGATTGTGGGTTTGAATTCTTTAAATGTTTCCTTTATATCAACGTCAAATATTTTGTTAAAATTAAAAAATTTTCTGTTTATATAAATAACTATTAGGGTTCATAGCAATAACTAATACTACCTATAATTACGAATACAAAATGTTAAAAATTATATAAACGTATTATCTTCTTTTTATTAATTTTTTTCTAACATTTCATGTAATCAATCGATATTGTAATTTTTTGGAGCATTTTGTTTTTTCTAATTCGTATTATGCACTATATATTTACTAAAAATATTCACGTTTATTTAAAATAGTTAATTATGTATAATCAGAAAAATTAATGAATCATCTATATATAATTTCTATTTTTTTTGAAATATTTATTTAGTCCCTAAATACATGTATTCACCATAAATTAGTATTAATAAATATATATATTTATAATATATATGTATATTTATTAATTCATATATATATATTTATATCTTAATACTTGTTGACCCCTGTAAATATATTGTCACTTGTAATAAATATTTCTTATAGATATTCCTTTTATATTAATAAATTATATTTAGCCTAATTAGAGATGTTATTAATGCTACAAAAATAATGGATTATATAACTCTTTTAATTTCAGTATTTTATATAAAAATAAATTAATTTAGATTATAAATATCTTCCATGAAATTATTATTTTCTTATTGTTTGATTAAGTAGCACTTCTACAATAGTAGTACTATATATTCTATTATGTATACACAAACATATATATGATAAAATATTCTCTAAAATGGGGACCATTATTATTTATATCTACATGTATTTAATTCTACTCAAGCTTCACTCTGATATTTATTTATTCTAATTAATTTATTTTTTAAAAACATTTTGAATCCTTTTATATTACAAATAAGTTTACATTTATTTGATATTCTGTCTACATAAAAAAAAAAAATATTTTAAATCATTTTACATAAGTATATTATATGCAGAGAAGAATATATTTTAATAAAATTCATTAGCATTTAACAATAAAAAACAAAAATACATATACACTTTTTTTTTATTATAATTCTTATTATCAATCTCTTCCATTTCATCATATAGAATTGTTCGTATGCATTATTTTCATATTCTATATCTCTTTAGTGTATTTTTGCAAAGAAATATATATACTTATATTATTTCATTAACAAAAAATAACATTTTAATTGTATATTAATGTGATAAATGAAACATATATTAATATTATAATTTTAATTTGAACCTATAATGATACAAATTTAATAATTTAAATTTATTCTTGAACATTACTAGGAAAATATTCATATTCAAAATCATATACATTATATTTATTTAATTAAACATTGTATAAAAAATATAGTAATTCTTAGATACAACTAATTACAACCTATGTAACCAGTAAAAAATATTGCATAAATATGAATTGTCTAAAAAAAAATAATACCCTTTTTTAATTTCATATTTTTTAAAAAATGAGTTTTATAAATGTAATGTTTATTGTCATTTTAAAAAATATATATTCGTATACATCTATAATATCATATTAACTCTTATATATACTCTTACTCATTAAAAATATAAAAAAAATATATAAAAATAAGTACACATTATTACATTTTAATACAAAAAATATGTACTTTTTTAATATTATTAATGATATTTCAGTTTCTTACAGACATATGCTTCTATTTATATATTTAGAATTATAAAAACTATAAATGAACAATTTATTTGTACCATATATTAATATTTAATTAATTTATTTAATATTTTAATAATGTGAAGAATAAAAAAAATATATACAATTTATTTATAAATTTTCATTATAATGTATATTAAATTAGTCTTACCAAAATGTAATTAACATCAAAATTAAGTTTAATAATAAATAACTATAAATCTTTATTTTAATTGTAGAGATAACGAATCTATAATTTGGCAAAGTTTTATAAATAATAGATATTTAATAAGAATATATGTTTTTCATATATATATAACTACAAATGTATATTATCCAAAAAAATATATAAGTTCATTAAAATAGTATTTACAGTTATAATTTCTTATAACATATTTCTCATAAAAAATATTTTATAGAATGAATATTAAGATTTCATTTTAATAAAAAAATATATATATATTATATCAATATAACAAATATTTTCTTTTTCTTTCATTAAATACGAAAATTTACACGTTTATTGCTAATTTAAAACTAATAGCCCATGTTCTTAATAACGTGAAAAACTAACAATATTAGACTATTATAATATCTGTAATAGTAAGAAGAATATTTTATTTAAAATACAATTATTAAAATAATTCTGTAAAATTATATGAATTCCTTGATTATATATTAATTTCAATGCCCAAATATATTGTTTTTTTGTAGAAATATATTTAAATATAAAATGTACAAATGATAAGACAAATATATTTAAGTTGAAAAAATACATTATAATATAAACTGAAAAGTATTAAAACATTCAAATTTATTAAAAAATTGAAGACTCAATTTAATGTTGTCTATAGGGAAGACAACGTATATATATTCGTATAGAAAAAATTTAAGTAATTATATTTTTACTTTCTAGTTTAATCATTTATGCTATTACAGATATTACTTCGTGTTAAAGAATTACCACAAAAAAAAAAGCACATATCATGATGTTCATTTTACCTTTTCCTAAACTTAATTTTTTCAATTTTTTTTACTTTTTTATGGTAGTAAATAAGACCGGACATAAATGTAATACCTAATATAATAAAAGGTACGAAATATATTATAAAACCAAATAAATTACACGATACATGGATTTCCGATTCCCATTTGCTATTTTTCCATATTGACAATTCGAAAGATGGTCTTAATATTTCAGACCAATGATTCCGTAAAATATAATTCAATTTTCCTCCTAACGCACTCCAAAAATCTCTACCATATGTATTCAATAACGCGCTCAAGCAATTTATAAAACCATAACCCACGAATAAATCTAATATAAGTGATATCAATAATAACAGAAACAATAATATAGGTAGGGATAGTCGTATCCCGTATTTTTTACTCATTATTTTTTTATACAATTTATCACTAATTATCCTGTTGTTTTTAATAAAATTCACATGATCAAGTTCTTTAAATATTTTTTTTTCTAAATGGCAACACTTTTTTGTTTTAAAAATACACAAAGTATTTTTCTTATCTTCTCTATGACTTCCTGCTTTATTTAATGAACTTTCTTTCGATTTTTTCTTCCTTCTTTTATCTCTTTTATCGTTATTACATATATTATTTTTTTCTTTCTTTATATTATATGGTATCTTTTCTCTTAATACAACAATACTTGAATCCTGATTTTTTTTATATTTCTACAGTAACTTACAATCACTTCTGCCTATTTTTCTATCAAATTTGAAGTTCTTACTCAAATATTCGTTAAACATACTCCGAAAATATAATGTAAATATTTGTTATTTAATGAAAAAAAATTTCCTCCTACAATAAATTATTAATAAAAATAAAACACTAAAAATATTAATAAATCAAATATTTTCAAATAATATTATTGTACCTTATCATTCTCAAAACAGTGTATCCATGATAAAAGTATAAACGCAGAAATTTTAATAATTAAAAGTAACCTAATTTTTTGTTCCAGGATGTATTTCTTTAATAGTGTAATATATTCAGTAAAGACTAAATTAACAATAATAAAATATTTATAAATGTTAAAGCTCACTATAATTTTTAATTTTTTTTTTTTATTATTATTTGTTTTTTTTTTTTTCTAGTATAGAATCAATAAAATCTATACACTTATAATACTCTTTACATCAGACACCAAGAAAAGTAACTTTTAAGACATATTATAAAATTATTGTATTAATTTTATTTTTATAAAACTAATATCATTTAAATAAAATAATTTTCATTGTTTAATGAATATACAGAATATACACATTATTGTAGTATAACAGTAAAATAATATTTTTTATTAATAGTTTTTAAAAATTAATAAAACATATATTCTTAATATTTGTAAATATTGAGTAATGCTAGAATATAGAATATATACTTTGAAAAATGTATACACTATGTAGAGAATACATATAATATTTTGTAATATATTAAGGAAATTATAATTAATATCAACGATGTATTTATATTAATAATGATAATAATATAAATATTATTTTTTGGAAAAACCGTTAATATATAATAAAATGTTAATTATTAAAATAATATAATAATAGTAATGATAAACGTAAAACGTAAAAATTTGTACAGAATTTCGTCAAATGTTTATTATAATATTTTCGTTATAAAATGGAATATAATATATTTAATAATTCAAATTTATATAATACATCAAAATCTATAAAGCAATCCATATTTTTTAGTGTAATTAGCTTTTAATTTTTTATTTTTGTGCAATCATTTTTGATAATTATAATTTTTAATCGAATTTAATTCATATGAATATTTTTAGGTAAAATGTTTTTAAATTCTTTTACAAAAATGTTTTTTAGATTAAGTATACTAATTTAGGAAAAGTATAAAAAAAAAGAAAATAGTAATAAAATAAATAATGTAAACTGAAATTCTTCCATTAAAGTTTTTATAACAAGAATAAACCTGGTACATTAAGTTCTCTCTCAAATTATATATTAATAAGAATTCTTATTTTTTTTACTAATAATCTCATTATATTATAAATATTTATGTTATTTTAATAAAGTACTTTTAAATTAACCATTATATAAGCGTAACAATACAACGATTAAAGTATATATACTATTATTTATTGAAACAGTACTATAATACACAAAATTAATAAAGAAGAACATACAATCACAAACAATTCTAAAATTACAGTAATAAATACTGAATATTCCATAAGAATAAGAAAAAACCTAACTCTAAACCTAAATTTCTGTTTAAGAAATATATATTAAAAAATAAAAATTTTCTTTTTGCTACTATTTAAGAAATGTGCATTATAAACATGAAAATATTGACGATGCTTAAAAAAAACTATATGTATTATTATAAATTTTTAAAATAATTTTATCAATTAATATATTTATATATCATAAAAAATAACAAAAATATATAGTTTGTTTATTAATATATTTTTATTATATTATATATTTAATTTATTTTTCCACAATAGAAATATTATCATAGTTAATAAAGTAATAAAATGGAGAATATATTTACCTTTTTATTTAATTGTAAAGTTATAGTATCGATTACGTAATAATTATAAGTAATATATACATAATAAGAATATATTTTTTATTACATAATTATAAGTCCAATTTTACATAATTCAAAAAAAAAATTAAAAGTATATTAAAAGAATTTCTACTATAATTATGTCTAATAATATAATTCTCTTAAAAAATATTTTATAGAAAAAATAAAATTTTTTTCTTTAGTAGAAAAAAAAAATATATATACATATCAGTGTAAAACAATATCTCAATTTTTTTCATTTGATACAAAATAAGACACATTTATATCTAATTTATATCTAATAATACATTTTCCGAAAAAGTGAAAATATATTCATTTTTGACAAGAACAAGTGAAAAAATAAAAAGTACTATTTTATATAATACATATATAAATTTCCAAAACCTTAGAATAAAACTATATGAATTCTTGTGTTATATATATTAATTTTAACATACAAATATATATATTTTTTAAATATATTTAAATACATAAATATATTTATTAGGCAACACTAGTTAATTTAAATGGAATATACTTTAACGTCCATACATAAAAATAATAAAACATTCAAAATTAAGAAAAAATTAGAAACATATTTTTTTATTGTTCTGTATAAAAAATATCTTGTACATATGGGTGAATTTATAAAGCATAAGCAATTATAACTATGTTTACTACGCACAACCTTAAATGTATTACAGATATTATAATAATGATATTAAAGAGATCTTTTAAAAAAAAAAAAATACTCATTATTTATTTACTCATTCATCAACTTAAGTTTATTATATATCTCTTTATTTTTTAAGATCCTAGGTATTGTTATTATAATTAAAATTGAAAATATAACAATATCTATGGCATATAATATTGCACATGTATAAGGATCTAAACTTACTGGAATTTTAATAATCGATTCTAAATTTACTCTAATTTTACCCCCTACTTTTTCCCATGAAACATAAATATCTCCTATAATGTATAATATTCCCAACATAATAAAAATTAAAAATAAACCAACTCCATATCTATAATGTCTAAATTTTATTTTTCCTAATGCTATGTCGCAAAGTCTTCTTTTTTTTTCTAGAAAATGAGAGTAATTTTTCCTTTTAATCCATTTTTTTTCAAAATGAAAATGTTTTCCATCAAAAATTCCATTGCTATAATCTGTAACTTCGGTGTAGTATTGCGCTTTATTTAATAAATTTTTATTAGATTTTTTGCTTTTAAATGGGGCTTCTTTTTTATTAATAATTATGTTTTTCTTTTTGTAATCTGTATTATTTAATATATTCTGTTTTAATCCCAAAATATATGAATCTTTATCATGTTTATATATTGTTAGTGATCGAAAAATTCTTGTATCTAATTTTCTACAAATATTGTAGTACTCTTCAAAAGATTTATCAAAAATAATCTAAAGGGAAAAAAAAATAAAGATAAAAAATATTTGTTATTTAAAAGATAAATTATTAATTCTATGAAGCCTTATTAATAAAAATAAAACACGTAAAGCATTAATAATGCAAGTATACTTAAATGATAATATCATACCATATAACTCTTTAAATGACATATCCAAAATAAAAAGATGAAAGCAAATATTTTAATAAATATGATATGTTTAATTTTATGTTCCATTATATATAACTTTAATATTCTTATATGTTAAATAAACAAAATATTACTAATAAAAGAATTATAATTTTCCAATGATAACAAAAATTCATCATTTATTTAAAAATTTATTTTTATTGATACATTGGAAAAAATTAGTAAAATTTATATAACTACAATGAATTTTAGTATACGTGCAAAGAAAAATTACATTAAAAAATATTATATACCTTTTACATAATAAAATTTAAAATAAAATTAATTGAATTTATTCAAAAATATATTAAATATATAATTTAGTTATTTAATATAGCGCACCTATTATACAAATTTTTTATTAATATTTTTCAGAATTAAACAGAAAAAAAAATATATGATGTTATAAAATTTCTAATTATTAAATTTATATAGAATATAGAACGTAGAGAATACAGATAAAACATTATTCTCTATATTAATACAATAAAGACAAATCATAAGAATTTTATCATATAAATAATTATAATTGTATATATATTATGCTGTAGAATTACGTTTTATTATTCTTAAAAGATATTTATTATTATAGCAATATGATAATAATATATATAAGAATTATTAATTTTTGTTATGCAATTCATAACGGATACATTAGATAATCTCTAAGTCCATACGAACTTCTATAACATATAAAACATTTAAACAAATCATATATGTGTTAATAATATATGTACAAATATATATTTTAGAGGATAAGGGGAATTTATTTTTATATTTGTTCCATAACTTTTAATAATTATAATTTTTAATTTTGTAAAATTAATGGCATTATTTTTAAATGAATAATTTTTATATACATATAATTAATTCTTTTTAATATTTCTTTTAATTAATTATATTTCTATAACAGAAACTTAAATATAAAAAAAAACAAACTTAATATCAAAAAGTAATTATTCAACTTCTGTACTTATATAAATGTTATATAAATGGTCTAATATATTTTAAAAATATTATTATAATATTTAACATTAAAAAAAATGTATATATATATAGTTTTTATTAAAATTGTTATTATCAATATTTTCATTTTCAATGTGCTCTATTCCAATATCTTCGATTGTAATTTTCTATAGGTACTAATTATAATTTTAAAAAATGAAAATATGCATAGGCAGTTTCATAGTCTAAATCATATTATTCAAAGTTATAGCTAATTATTAAAATACATATTAGTATCATTTTTTTCGTTTGAATCAAAAAAAAATGATATTTAATAAATCAGACGTAACCAAAAAATTTTCTTGTTGAACATTTGTATGGGGAACCTTATATGTAACATTTTTTTAATCAATTAACTTTAAAAGAAATAAATTAAACCATTAAATATAAAATATTAATACTCATAAAACAAAATAAAAGGATGCAACTATTTATAACTTATCTATAAAAATGTAATTCTTTTTAGCAATATCCTTTTTTTTTTCTTAAAACCAAAATATTAATTTGAAGAAAATACTAACTATAAATATAAACTCTCCATATTATTATATATTTTTAAAGTAATATTGACTGTTTACTTAATATATGTACATAAAAATTAAAAAAATACGACTTATATATATACATATACGTTTATCCCCGTATAATTATATATATTTTTTTAATTGCCGTAAATAAAAAATTTTTATAGATAAAAATAATACATTTTAATAAGTATTTTATTATAAAAACTATGAAAAAAAAAACTAATCTGAAAATACGATCCATTAATATATAATAACATTTAATTCATTAATATGTCCCTTAGTGATGTAAAAAAAAAAAATATATAGTATATTTAATTATAAATTTTCAGTATAATATATATTTATGTGATTTTTCAAAATAGAATTAACGAAAGCATTGATAACAATCATGAATAATAAATTCTTCTAAAACATACTTTAATTAAGAAGTTTTTATAATTCTTGAGCTATTAAACAATTATAAGTAGATCATATTTTAAAAAAGTATTATTTTATATTATAACAATATTTTGCCTTTTGACCAACAAAATACAAACTAAAAGTATGTTAAAAAAACTTATAAAATAAAAATTTTCTATAACAAAGTTTTCATAAAATATATTTTATAGAATAAAAATTAAGTGTTTTTCATATAATATACATATATATATAAATGGGCAACGGAAAACCTGCACTTTCCCTTATTAAATACAAAGCAAGATATACTCATCTTTTTCTTAAAACAGATGATGCATATCTTTAAATGCATTAACATATAACAATTTTAGAACGAATCAATATAAAAAATATAGTGTGTCATTTCATAAATTACAAATACATATTAATAAACTTAACTAAAATTGTATTAATTTCCCTATAATATATTATTTTTATTACAAAAAAAATAGAATTTTTATGAGTAACAAAAGAAATTCCAACATATATAAATATATATTAATCTAACGTAGTTAACTATGTTGAAAATATATCATAAAATACAAAATAAAAAACATTTAATTTCACCTAAAATCATAATACACATTTATATATTGTCATGTACCCAAAAAAGGAAAGTGCATATAAATGTATTTTTAAAATTACGTAATTATATATATGTATATTAAACATATGACGAGAATTAATACAAATATTACGTCATATTAAAGACTTCATTATCGAAAGAAACATATAACATACTTTATATTTTACCTTTCCTGAACTTAATTTTTTGATATTTTTTAACTTTTTTATGGTAATAAAAAACCACTGATATAAATGCAAAGCCTAATATAAGAAAAAGTGAGCAATATGTTAGAAAACTAAACATGTTATGAACAAGAGCAGACTTCGGCTTACCTTCAACGGTTACAACTTGCTTAAACAAACTACCGAAAGAATCATTCTTCAAATAGTTCCCAATTTTATCAACTGCGCTTTTTCCAAGAGATTGATAAAACACATAATATAGCACATTTGAAATTCCATAACCCAAAGATAATTCTACTGTTAATGCTAGTGATAACAACAATAACAATATAAATGGAATAGCGATTCTTAATGAACATTTTTTACGTATTATTTTTTTGTAAAGCTTACCACTAATTGTCTTGTTGTTTTTAAGAAAATCTTCAAAATCAAGTTCTTTAAATATTTTTCTTTCCAAATAGGAATATTTATTTGTTTCAAATAAACATAATTTATTATTTTTATCTTTTTTACAGCCTTTTTCATTATATGGTAAATTTTCACTTAATAGTTCCTTTTTATCTTCTCCCACCTTTTCGTTATTAGACGCATCATTTTTAACATATTTTCTATTTTGAATCTCTTCTTTTAAACATACAATATGTGAATCCCATTTCTGATTATTTATTCCAAGTAAACGATAATTTCTTGTATAAAAATTTCTACAATGTTTGCAGAATTCATCCAAAAGTGTGTTATGCGTACTCTGAAAAAATAAAAAAAAACTTATCAATTAAATGAATATTTTCACACTAAAAAAAGTACTAAAATAAAAAAAAATAGAAAATTATAAGTAATATAAATACCTGTAAATAATTATATTTTAAATTATAAATGTAAAAATTACATATCCAACTTAAAAGTATAAAAGTAGAAATTTTTAAAAATAATAGTAACTTAATTTTTTGGTCCATGATATAGAACATTAAAACTGTAATATACTGAGCAGTAACACAATTAAAAATAATACAATATTCCTATAGTTATATAGGAAACTTTTATTATACATTTATTCTTTTATATTTATAAATTTTTTTTTGTTCGTAAAAACATATTAAAAAATGTATAATTATAATTTTTTTTTACAGCAGTGACTGCGAAAAAGAACTTCAATTAGAATAATATAAATTCAAATAACTAATAAACATATAAAATATATATTTTATTTAAAATAATAAATTAATTAAAAAATATTTTTATTAATTCATTTCAGAATAAAATAAAATATATACGATTACATAACATTCTAGATATTGATTATATGTAGAATATAGAATGTATAGAATATAGATAATGGATCTCTTTATACCTTAAGAGAAGTATTACGGATGTTAAAGAAGTTCTCCTATTAATTATTCCGATTTTATAAACAATATATTTTTGAAAAACTAGTTATTCCTAAAAAAATATTAATTGTTATAGAAACATAATGGTAGAAGTAAAAAATGGAAAAAATATTTTTCATAAATTTTTGTTTTATATTAATTGTGCTAATGTAATTAGGTATAACATAAACATATACATTCCTTTATCTTCAATAACATATATCAAATATCGTATTTATAATAAAGAACTTAAAGCACTAAAAAGGTATATATTTCAAAGGTAAATAAAGACCGTCTTTTATTTTTGTAAAATAATTTTTGAGTGTTATAGTGTTTAATTAGAAGTAAAATGTACTATTATTTCTAAATTAAAAGTTTGTAAATTTATCAACTTATTTCAAATTTCTTTTTAATTTAATATTTATTTAGATGAAATAAGATAAAAAAATAATACATAAAAAAGTGAAGGATAGAATAAGTATTGAATTAACTTAATAATAATCTTGGAATAATAATATACTTCGTTAACAGCATTTAACGTAATAATGAGTATAATTTCATATCAAATAATTTTACATAGATTTTTAATAATTTTTACAGAAAAATTTTAACACAAACAATTATCTAAAATAAAAAGTAAAATAAGAGATATACTTTAAGACACTCATTTAAATATAAAGCTTTAAAAATTATAAAATTGACAATTTACTAATAATAATTCATTTCCAAAGGAGAATTATATTATTATTTAATTATAATTTTTTACTTGAACTATAAAAGAATCCAGAATTTTATTAATATATTCTTATATCAAATAACTTTTGAAACATGTAATTTTCATAATAACTTTTTTATAAACATGATTTGTTATGTTTACATTTAAATAAGAAGTACATTTTAACAAAAAAAATTAAATAGTTTATATTTTATTAAATAAAAATAAATTCAAATATATTAAAATTAAAAGTAATATATCGTATATATATTAATAAGATCAATAATGAAAACTTACAACCTTTAAAAAGAAAAGAGAGGAATTGTTAATTATAAAAGTTATCTCATTAGGTGCGTGAAATTACATTAATTACGATATAGTATAATAAATTAAATATCACATATATATTGAATTACAAATCCAAATGTAACTATTACACATATATTTTTTGCATATATGGTGTATATTTTTATTCTGAATATTCAGCAATTTAAATTTCACATTTAATAAATAAAGAAATATATATTATATATATATATTCCGAAAAATAAATTTTAATATAACAAAAATCTAAAAATATAAGAACCGTCAAAAATACTTCTTATACATCTTATTACTTCTGTTCATTAATATATACTTGTATAATATTTAGTTTCAATAAAAAAAAATTTATAAGTATACAATTAATTTTTGTTAGCATATTTCCATTAAGCATAAAGGAAATATTCACTAGATACAGGAAAAAAGGTATTTCTGAAAACAATATATCAATTTTGAGGAGGCTTTTATTTTGTCTTTTTCTAATTTACAGGCTTATTTAATAATTTTAACAGAACATATAACATTAAAATATATAAAAAATGAAAAATAAAAATACAGTTGTAAATCTCTTTTTATAATTAAATAATTATATTAGTAATTCTCACCTTAATATATATTACAAATTTATTAATGGAATAATAAATAGAAAAGTAATAAAAATACTATAACAAAAGTATCCATTAGAGTAAATGCTAACGTAATACTCATACATTCTGTAAGTTTTACACTTTTTTTCTTGGTAGAACAGGAATATTTTCTGTTTTTATATATAGGAATATATACTCCTTACAATTTTTTTAAAAATACATATCTATCACTATATATGGCTCGAATAAAACAAATAATCATTTCGTGACTAACTTTTTGGATGTCCTTGAATTATCACTGTATCTACGCTAATACATTCCAATATATTTTAGTTCAATATTACCTCTTTATGGTATGAACCAACATATACATTACCATATAACATACCTTTAATTCTATATTATATCTCTCCTCTTGTTCTGATAATAATATAAGAATCCTTTGTCTAATATTCCATCCACAATATTCTAATTATCTAAAGATATATAAAAGGTACATTATAATGAAAAGAATATATTTTTATTATTTATAATGTGCTAAATTTCCTTAGAGATAACAAAAATATTCTTATAAATATATTTATATATAACATGGAGCTACAAAAATATAAGAAAAATTTTATTCTAGTTTATTATAGTGCCTTATTTAAATATGGACATATACAATTGAAAAAGACAAATCTGCGTGATTTTTCTAATATAAAATATTTATTTATTCTATAAAATTTGTATATTTTTTGATTTTATAACACATCTATTTTGGCAAAATATATAGAGAATATTGACAAATTAGTAATATATGAGTATAGTAATTACTTTAGCTATTTTATTTTATTTTTTAAAAAAGTGCTAAATTCCATAAATAATGTACAAGTTATAAAAAATATAATATAATTTAATAAATATTTTTCTAAATTTATGAAATTAATTTATTTATAGAAAAGCAAATATCAAATGATATTTGGGAAACGAATTTTATTAATGAATACTCAAAAAGCATATATATTTTAATAGCCTAACGTAACAGTTCAAAATGTTTGTTATTAATATCTTTCAGAAAAAAAAATAAAATGGCTTTTCAGGTATACAGGAATTTTTTTTATAATTAGAATAAAAAAATCAGACATGTGTTGAGAATAAGTATGCTAATATATGTTAGTAATATAGTTATTTTTTTATTGAACCTTCTATTAATAAGCTTAATTATGTATACCTGTTATACTTCTTATACATTATTTACAATAATAAATACAAGATATAGTATATAATACTAATCATACGCTGGAAAAAAAAATAAAAAAAGACTTTTTTTTATAGCACAAGTTATAATCTAGTATGTCCCATATATATAAAACATGTAAAATATTTGTACTAGAATAACTTTGAAATTATATTGTGCAATTTTATTAAAATAAAAAATACTAATGTTTTATAGAGTTCTATACAATTTAACGCTTTTATAAAATTGCATGTTATTATTTTAAATATAATAAATTAATTTCTATATAGTTAAAAAAAAAAAAGAATTCTGTTTATTATGATCAAAATAAAATTTATTAAATTTGAGAATTAATTTATATATTTTTATTTTTTCGCTAAAATATTTATAAATTTATAATATATAGCGAAAATGCTATATTAAAAAAACATAATAACTATGTAAGAATATATATAAGAAAAAATTTATAGTAATTATAATTATTAAAAAAAAAATTATAATAAAAAAATTATTTTAAATAAAATAATATACAGTAAAAAATAATAATATTAATAAATAAAAAAAAAATATATATAATATATAATAAAAATTAAAAAAACCAATAACGTATTATTATACTTTTTGACATTTTTATGGAAGGAATAATAGTATATATAATTTTTATTGGTATATAAATAAGTATTACTTAAAGTAATATATTAAATGACTACTGCTATGTAACATTCTCAAATAAAATAAATTATATTATTAATGAAATATACCCATAAAAGAAAAAATATTTTTATTATATATTGTTTATTTAATATAATAAACGTAGAGAATAATAAAAATGTAATATCATAAATATATTATATTAATTATATAATAATAAATTTACACTAATTTTGTTAAGTAAACTACTTTTCTAAAAATAATTAATTAAAAATATATGTAAATATCCTGAAATTTTCCATATGCTACCAATATACATCAACCTAGATAATTACAGAAATATAAGATAAATATTATTTTACTCTATGTATTCGTATGTATATAACTATATAAACTTATATAATTATATATATATATAATTAATATGTTTCTTGGTTCAAGACATTTAAATGGTTCTTTCATTTGGATTTCTCCTTGTCAAAATTTACTAATTTATGTTTATATAAAAAAACATACCAACGCAACATAATATTTAATACTGCCTATTATGAAAATTATATAATTATAAAAATAACATGAACATATAAACTTCTTTTTAATAATTATTTTCTAGTTTTCTATGTAACTGATTTAGTTAATATTTTTTAGGATCATTTGTTTTTTTTTAATTATTTTATGCATTTTATATTAATTAAATATGTTCACGTTAATTTAAGATAAATACTGATGAAAATTCAGCAAAATGAAAGAATAATTTATAAACAATTTTCATTTTTTTTTGAAATATTTGATTATTTCCTTAGTAAATGTATACAATATAAATTAATGTTATTATTAAATATATATATTTATTTTATAAGTATACATCTATGAAATCACATAAATACATATATATATATATATATTATTAAATACTTAATAATTTTTGACTCTTGTAGATACAATATCAGATGTAATAATCATTTCTCATAAATTTACCTTTTGTATTAATAATATTTTTCCCCTAATTAGAAATTCAATTAATTTCGTAAAAATAATGGAATATATGGCTCTTTTAAATTCATTATATTACTTAAAGGTAAATTAATGTGGATTATAAATATATTCCTCGAAATTATTACTTTCCTATTGTTTCTTTAAGTAGTATTTTTGTAATCATCCTTATTATAGATCTAATGTATCTCTTCTATAACACTACTACTATTATAGATTCTATGAAGTTTACACAAACATATATATGATAAAATATTCACTAAAATGAGGAACATTATAATTTATATCTACATGTATTTCATTATATTCAGTCACTTTTCTAAAATTTATTTATTCTAACTAATTTATTTTTTTCAAAACATATTGAACCCTTTCATATTACCAATAAGTTTACGTATATATAACTAATGTAATGTTTACCAAAAAAAAAAAAAAATGATTATAGTTTTATTTTATTTTTTTTAGTTCCAAATGAATAAATTCATTATATATATATATAAAAGTAATTTCTACGCGAAGATTTTTTATTATCACTTGAATATACTTTTTTACATGCTTGTTTATATGGGATGAATATCATAAAGATATGCATACACTCATAAGACCACCGTATTCATACGTGCACACATTCATATACGTAATCTTCTTTCATAGAACTAAAACGAACTAATAATATTTACTTTTTCGTTTTACAACATTGCAGTATATACATTTCCACTTTTTATTTTTTTTTCGGCTTTATCAATGCTAATAATAAATATACTAATTAACAACCCTTATAAGAATCTTTAATAAAGTTAACTGCATGTAAATTTACAATGAAGGTATAATATAAAATGAAGCCCTCGTTAAACGAATTATATACACATCTAATTAATTCAATTATTGTAACGTTTAGTTACCTTATGTATATATTTTTTCTTCTTTTTCTTATAATCTTTAAGATAAATACATGTTTCAGTTAACTTCATGCCTTGAGATATTATCCCTTGTCAAATATCCTATTTCTATCATATGTCTCATTCCATCTTATATACATTAACATTTACGTAAATACAAAGCGATACTGGGGGAAATAATATGTGAATAAATTTACAGCATGCAAAAAATTACATGTACATATATATGTATGTGCATCCGTTTACAGCATTTCAATGTATACATACTAAAAGTTCTACAGAAAGCTATTACAAAAAAAAAAAAAACAATAAGCATAAGTTCTATACGCATAATTATTCATACATTCATGAAGAGTTCAATCTTACGTACACACACAATAATGCATACAACTGCATACTAAAATCAATTTAGTTATTCATATACATAAAATCACCTTTTAAGAATAAATGTTTTATTAGATATATTTTATTTTAAATTTTTTAAGTAAACATTAACATCTGTATAAAAATATACTTCTGGTTGATATAACAACACAAAAAAAATTTACCTATATATATAAGAAGCTTCGTTATTATGAGAAATTCATCAAAAATGTATTAAAGGTAAATAGATAAAACAAGCCCTATAAAATACATTTTATTACGTTTATTTGTTTTAGTCTTCTCATGTTGTTTCAGTGTAGTAGAATATATATCCGTTTATACTATTAATAATATTGTGAAATCGAAGTGTTGTAATAGGCATAAAAATGAATATGCATTTTATAAAATATGGGCAGGTACATATGTTGAAGTATGTATATGGACGGACCATCCTAAGGAATGCATATATATACATCCGCATATTCACATGTATATGTGCATATACGTATGCACATATATATTTACATGGCATAGAATTATACATGACACATATATTTACATGGCATAGAAGCATACATGACACATATATTTACATGGCATAGAAGTATACATGACACATAAATTCTTTAAAGTAGTTATTTTTTAGTTTTTATTCGTACATTTTCCCACAAATTTCGTAATTAGAGACTTATATTTATGGATTTTCACCTTTTCATACAAACTAAGGATAAAAAAATTAAATCAGAAAAATATCGCTAATAAATTATATCCTTTTTTTTCTTTGTCTTTTTCATAAAACTTTTATAAGGATATCTATCTTCACTTTTAAAAAAATATCTCTGTAATTGCTGTTTGAACATAGAAAAAAAAAGGGGAATATTAGAATTAAGAATTGCACCTATTCATGCATAATTTATGTCGTCATTAATTATATTTCATATTCTTTTACTTTTTTTTATTTTTCTTATTTTCATTTTCTTAGAGTCACTTTTGCATGTGTTTGTTAGATATGAGTTTCCTACTTCTCCATTCTTTCCTATTTCATAGTAACGTTCGTTCTCGATGAAAAAGTAGTCCTAATACAAATACATATAATCTAAAAAAAAAAAGAATATTTTTCATAAACGTAATATTATTTTTTTTCAGTTCACATAAAATGAATTCTGACAATACACCGTTTTATAATTAACAAAATTTCTGCATGCACATTCAAAAATTAATTAAGACTAAAATGAAAAAAATATACAAATCGCAGATATAAAATAATTTTTAGAATTATAATTATTTATATTACAAAAATTATTATATCAATTCAATATAATAGTAACAATTCAAAGACTCTGCCAAAACGGAATCATGCAATTTATATATTACCTTCTAAAAATAATTCCGGTTATTTCATTAAAATTTTATAATTTTTTATTTTTTAATTTTAATTTTTCAAGCGTTGACTGCAAAAAAAAAGATAGATAAAAATCCAGGTAAAAGAGAGAAATAAAAAACTGAGATAAACGGGAGAGCTCAAAAAAAAAAAAAAAAAATTTTTACGGATATGTATATATGTGTAACTTATATTCTTTACCCGTATGTTCATGCATATATACAAGAACAATTTAAACAATATTAAGAACAAAAAATATAAATATACATATACATTAAAGTATTATAATTACATAAACAAATCAAAAACTCTTTTAGGAGAAGATTCAATAGAAGGTTCTTATATCATTTTTATTCTTAACAATTTTGCTTGAATTTCTGTTTTAAGGTTCTATATACTCAATATTTTATTAACATAACATTTGGGAACTTGCACTAATGAAATTTGGTATCATGTATTTAACTTTACTTAACTTATAATAATACAAGTAAAAGGGAAACAAATGATATTAAAAACTTAAAATAAATACTTGAAACATAAGACATTTTAATTAGATCAAAAACATTTATTATTATATTTTTTTATTTAATTATACAAATGTTCAGATAAAAGTAGTTTTTATACACTATATTAATTAATCCTTTAATATCGTTCCTCTCTTTTCCATCTTGTAGGAATGTTTTTACTTTAATGTAACTGCGTTTTTCAGTTGTCTCCATATAATATATTAATTTTAAAAATTCATATTATTTAGCCTTATGGACTATTAAAAAATATATGATGAAAAATTTTGAATAAAAATTTTTTTGAAAAATATATTGTAATTAATTTTCATAAAATGATAAAAAAAAAAAATAATGTAATTAAAATACGTCTACGCTTTTAATATTTAAAAAAAATACGGATAGATATTCAAGAACATAAATCTAATAATATAACATGTAACATTATACATTGTATTATAAATGAATATTTACTCACTTTGTTTTTCATGTATATCTAAATAGGTAACATTATGAAATAATGAGCATTACTATTTTTCAATAATTGTACTTCGTTTCTTTTTATTTCATATAAATTAAACTAAAAAAAAATATTATCTTAATATAATTATTCTACATAAATATATGTATTATGTACATAGAACAAAATATTTTAATAAAATATAGTAATACCTAATATTATAGAAAAAAAAAATACATATATATATATTTTATTAAAAATTTTATTAACAATCTTTTCGATCTCACCATATAGAATTGTGCATATATGTTAACATCAAATTTTCTGTCTTATTAGTATATTTTTACAAAAACAAATATATGTATGTATTATACCACTGACTAAATATTACGTTTCTATCCTAAAAGAATGAGATAACTAAAACATATATTATTATTATTTTATAATATTCATTTAAATTCATAAAAAGTAAAATGTAATATATTAACTATAGTTATGAAAACAACGAACAAAACAGCTTCATATTAATTCATATATATCACAGTTAATTAAATCTTCTATAAAAATACATAATAATTTCGAATGGTACATATTAAAATTTATCTAACAAAATAAAAACAACTCTATGTAGTTAAGAATGTCTCAAAAAGGAAAAATACCTTTTTATAATTTAATTTTATTCATAAAATATGTACTACACACAAAAATCCATTATTAATAGTTAATATAATATATATACATTTATATACATTAAAAATAGAAAATATATATATAAAATACATACACACTACTATAATGTTGTAAAAAAATATTTATTTTTTTCATTACTAATAGCATTAATGTTGTTTTTTACAGATATATAATATAATTATAATAGTACTATTAAAAAAAGATAAAAAAGGATTTATATGTATATACGTCCATATGTGCGAACAATCAATTCATTCATTTCATATCTAAATAATGTCCAAAAAAAAAAAAAATATAATTTATTTATTTATAAATTTTCAATATAGTATATATTAAATTAAATTTTAAACAGAGTAATTAACACCAAAATTAAGATTAATAATAAATAAATCCATGTTTTCTTTTCAATTATAAAGATACAAAATCCATAATTTGGTAAACAATTATAAATAATATATATTTAATAAGGAAATATTTTTATTATATATATATTCAAGTTTGTATATATAAAAAAAGCTAAAACTTTATTAAAAGGTTTTTTCAATTATTATTTCTTATAGCATAATTTTCATATAATATATTTTATATAATGTATATTAGGTTCTTATTTGGCAAAAAAGAAAATAAGTATATACGTACGAAAACAACAAATTATATTCAATTTCTTTCATTAAATACTGACCAGTTACCATTTATTGCTAATTTAAAACTAATCACACATTTTCCTAATATTCTGTAAAAATAACCATTTTGAAATGTAACTGAGTATAAAATAGAAAGCAGCACTTTTTACCTAAAATATAAATTATCAAATGAATTCAACAAGATTATATAATTTGTTTTACCATATATTAATTTTAATGTACAAATATATCTTATTATAAAAACCTATTTAATAAAGAATATAGGCATACAACTATAAATATATATTTAATTAATCTGAGAAAATATATTATAAAACGATTTTAAAAATATTAATATGTTCAAATTAACTAAAAAACTCATAACATATTTTTCTCTTGTACATAGAAAAGTCCACCTGTACGTAAGTGTATTTATAAAATTTAAGCAATTATAGTTATGTTTACTAAGCAGGGCACTAAGAATATTACAGGTATTAATTCATATTAATGAGTTTATTAAACAAGGAAGCATATACCTTTTGTACAATTTACCTTTTTCTGAACTTAATTTTTTGATATTTTTTAACTTTTTTATGATAATAAACCATTCCTAATATAAGTGTTACACCCAATATTAAGAAAGCTATTAAATATATTAAACATAACAGATATCTATAAAATCCATATACGTAATCGAATTCTTCCAGATCCACCAATTTTTTTTTTTCATTAATCCACTTTTTTAATTTTATTTTTTTTGTAGACTTAAATAAAAAATTTAAAGAGGAGTTTTCCAGCAAACTATTTAAAGAACCGTACCACCAACCTCCAAGCCATATACGCAATGCGTAAAACACTCCCTTTCTAAAATAGCGAAAGCAAGAAAAATCTATTATCATCGATACTGACAACAACAAAAACAATAACAAAGGTATGGTAAATCGTAAAGCTAATTTTTTACGTATTATTTTTTTGTAAGTTTCATCACTAATGGTCCTTCTATTTTTAACAAAATCTATAAAATCAAGTTCTTTGAATATCATCTTTTCTATATGAGATAATTTTATAGTCTCAAATATATTAGACTTATTTTTCTTATGTAATTTATATCCTCCTGTATTATTTAGTGAACGTGCATCGGATTGATTCATTTTTCGTTTATCTCCTTTATCGTTTATACATATATCTTTTTCCTTGTTCATCAAATTATTAGGTAACTCTTCTTTTGAATGTAAGAAATTTGAACATTTATCCTGTTTATATTTTGCTATTAATCTATAATTTCTTATATCTAATTTACTTCCAATGGTTCGTTTCCCATAAAGGAATTTGTCAAATATACTCTAAAAAACATAGAAAATATATATTATTTATATAAATAAATATACTCGTACTGAATAACAGTGTAAATAAAAATTAAAAACTAAATATGTAAATAATATATATTTCTTTAAATTAAGTAATAGTACCATATTATTGGAAAAATGATATATCCAAGTAATAAATATAAAAAGAGAAACTTTAATAAAAAAATATAACTTAATTTCTTGTTCCATTATATATATTTCTATATCCTAATATATTCAGTAAAAAAAAAATTAACAATCGTATAATATTCATTTAATAATATAGCATAGTAATTATAATGTAATAAAATTTTATTAATGTCTTATAAAAACATAATGAAATGTATATGAACATAATGTTTTTGATAATAGATACAAACAAAAATAATTATAAATAATATTTTAGAATTATTTTTTTTAATTTTATGCTTAAAGAAATATTTTTTATTAAAATAAAATAATTTGCATTCTCAAATATTTAAAATATATAATTTATTAATATAATATAGCAGGGTAATTAAAAAAATATTAAGAAATATTTTTTTAAAACAAATTAAGAAGAAATTATAAGACTCATAAATATTTATAAATTCTGAGATTATGTATAAGATAGAGCATATAGAATACATATACTATAGAATGTATAGACAAATTATATATAATTCCATATTTTGAGATAATAATATCTAATTCATATGATATTTTTTACTAATAATTATAACTTTTTTACATGTTTTGGAAGATCATGTTATTGTTTAAGAATAATAAATACTACTATGTTATTATAATAATAGTAATAATAAATGAAAAAAATAATATTCTATAAAACCTTTCATGTTATATTATTTATAGCTCTTTCCTTATTCACTAAGTAAACATGGAAATTTTTATGTAATCCATAAAATTTTTAAAAGATCGAATTTATAGTATACTACGAAACATAAGAAACAATATATTTTTTAAAGGTAAAAACGAATTATAATTTTTATTTAAGTTTTTCCATCGTTACTATTTGTACATTAAATATTTTTAAGTTCTATTTATTTTATTTATTTTTTTGTTTTTAATAATATGTACATATTTATCAAAATTCTAGTAGAAAATAATAGAATAACAAGAAAAATGTAGTTCAATTTTAATTATAACTGTTTCGAAGTAAGAATAGACTACATAGAGTTACACATTAGTTTAATTCCATCAATAATAAAATTATATAATGTATTTTCGTAACACTTTATTTTTTTCATAGTTATTTAAGAAAATTTTCATAAAATAAAATAAAAAACGTTATTAGAAGATGATAGATTTACTTATTCCCTAATTTAGTATAACAACATAGTAATATACTAAAGAAAAGTAAAATACTCAAGGCTTCTATTGAATTAGAAAACGCATTTCTACAATTGGATAACTTCCTAGAAATAACTTAAAACCCAGGCCCCAAATCTAAACCTGTATTGATAAATTTTATATAAAGAAAGAATTTTATTTTTTTTACTATTATTTTATTTAAAAAATTAAATTTATAAATATGAATGAATTAGTAATGTTCAATATGAACTAAATGCATTTTTATGTATATTCATAATAATATGAAAAATTTAGTAAATATACTTATGGACAACTAATATAACATCATACATTTGTTTAAATAAATACCTATATATAATGAAAAGTAAGTAGAAAACATATATTTAATTTAATAAATTTTAAGGATAATTTAGATTGTTACAGATATGTAATCATTCATTAGATATTCACTATTATCTAAATATAAGAGTAAGGATTTTTACGTACTGTATATTAATTTGTTAAATAAATTAATTCATTAATTTCAACATTGAATTCGAAAAACAATAAAACAATATAATATATATTTATTTATTCTAATATAATATATAATTAAGTGATTTTTTCAAAATTAAATATAAACTAAATGAGGAATAATAATAAAGTGATAAAGGTTAAGTCATACTTTAATTTTAATGGATTGGAATCTCTAATTTAGTTAACATTTATATATACTCTATATTTAACTAATATATTTATTTATTATATATCAATTATTTAACATTTATATTATTCAAAAAAATATTTCAATTTTTATAAAGACGATTTTACAATTAGCATATTGAATAACATATTTTAGATAAAACATATCATAAAAAATAAAAATGAGTTTGTACATAAATTAAATATATATATATATCAATATAATTAAATATATGCAACTAATTTCATAAAATACAAAAGAAGTCACAATATAGTTAACATGAAAATTATAGCACATTTACAAAGTATCACGAACAGTAATAATGTTAGTCTAGAACAAGATTTATTATATAGAGAAGTACTTATTTATTAAAATATAAAATATCACAATATTCAAAGAGAGTATATAAATTTTTACAGTATATATTCATTATAAGGAACATACATATATTTTTTATAAAAATTCATATAAATGCACAAATATATATATTATATCATATACATGTAACAAAGTTTAATTAATAATTTAAAATTTATGTCTCAAGATATTAAAATATTCTAATTTACCCAAAAATTAAGAAGTTGATTTTTACTATGGTACATCGAAAATCCTGTGTATATACGCTTATATTTATAAAACTATGGTAATCATAGCTATGATCATTTAGAATATATAATAAAATATATCAAGTTCTTAAATCATATTAATGACAATTTTAACTTAACAATATTTGCTTATTATTATTTATTTCATTCAGAAATGTACTTAATTTTTTTATATTTTTCATTATTTCGTAATATTTTAGGAATCGCAACGATGAGCAAGATAGCTAATATAATGATAAGTGCGACAAATGTTACTAGGTAAAAATATTGTACTCCTGCTACTTCTCCTGCTACTGCTTGTGAATCTGTTCCTTCTATAATTGATTTTAGACCTGTGTCTTCATATATAAATTTCCAAAGAGTCTTAAAAGGTGTAAAATTTGAATCCTCAACGAAGTCAAAAACGCGCAATATGGGTAACCCTATTCCCACTAAAAAAAAAAGAAAGAATAAAACAATTCCGAATCCATAACTTCTAAACTTTCTTTTTTTTAAAGCTATATCACAAATTCTTCCATTTCTTTCAACAAAATTATCATAATCTTTTTTTTTAATCCATTTCTTTTCAAAATGAAAATATTTTCCATCAAACATACTAGAATTATAATCCATAATTTCTGTATAGTATCGCTCTTTATTTAATGAAAATCTATATGAGTTTTTTGTTTTTTCTTTATTATGCACATCCTTTTTTTCATATTCTTCATTATTTTGTACGTCTTCTTTTAAAACTATAATATTTGAATCCTTATTCTTCTTATAATTTCCTAGTATTCGACTATTTCTCGCATATATTTTTTTACAAATATTGTAGTTCTCACCTAAATAATAGTTGAATATACTCTAAAAGCAAAAAGTAAATATATATTATTTAGTAGAATACAAAATATAACCCTAAAAATCTTGTTTTTTAAAATATATTACAAAAAGTGTTAATTTTACAAATAACCTTAAATAATTTTATCATACCAAATCATTGTTACAAAGGCATATCCATGATACAACAAGAAAAAAAGCAATTCTAAAAAGTAAGATTTGTTTATTTTTTAGTTCCATTATATAAATATTTAATATTCTAAAATATTAAAAATAAGTTGATAATAATATAATTTATTAATAATAAACAGTGTTACACCTGTTCAAAAAATCTACATTTATTATTGATTACAAAATACATCATAAAATGCATATAACTATAATTGTTTTTACCAAATATACAAAGTAAAATAATTTCAATAATATGTTATACAATTTTTATTATTATATTATTTAAAACAAAACGTTACTTTCATTAAAATAAAATAATTTGAATTGATTCGCAAATTTTTTAATTACATAAATTATATAATTAACATACAGAACTAATTAAATAATACTTTTATTGTCGTTTTATGAATAAACTAAGAAATAAATTTTATCTCTTATTACAAGGAAATATTAGCTTCATCTACTGTATAGAATGTACCGAATATATATATATAATGTACATATATATATTAAGACAGTAATAGTAATTTTAGTATTTTTATTTTAATAATTCTAATTTTATAAATAATGTATTTTTAAAAAAATAGTCCTTAAAGATTGAATATTAAATATTTAAACAATACAGCAATAATAAAAGAAAATTTTATATGTTATTTTGTGTTATTTTATATATAACTCCAACTTTACTTACTTTTTATGAATATGAGATTTATTATTATTGTAAATCATAATATATTTAAAAAAACTAATTTATATAGGGCTAGTTAGTCTATAAAAATTTATATATTTAATGAAAATAATATATAATTTTTAATTTTTTTGTAAAATTCTTTAAAAAATTTGAATTTAAATAAATACATTACATACTATTACTTTTAAATAGAAAATAGCTATATATATATATATATATATATATATATATATATATATATATATATATTTCATTTCTATATTTTAGTTTTTAATTAATTATATGTATTTAGAAAAAATATTTATATAGTTAAGTAATAAAAATGAAAGCTATAGCCTCAGTATTATTGTTCTATATATCTAAGCATATATACATTGATTATATTGTATAAAGTATTTAATTAAATTAAACAAAAATTTAATATTAAAAAAAAAGAAAAAAAAAATAAATAATAAAAATAATAAATTCTCTTATTATAATTCTTTTTATTAGAAGTTTCAATATTCCCCTGTCCAAATGCGCACATATTCTTGTCTCAATTTTTGTATGTTTTAACATTCTCTATAAGGAATTTTTTCATGAGATGCTTCTCTGAAGGAAAAATAATTTTTGAGTTGTACTTAAATGTCATATATAAACATATGCAAATATTATAATATATTTTTTAATTCAATTTATATAAAATAAAATTAATAGATGAAAATTACACAAAAAGATATCACAAAGGGAATCTTATGAATAACATTTATTAAATTAAACATTAAAAAAAAAAAAGAAAAAAAGGTTAATTTCATAAATACACCTTATTAGAGTTTATCTAATCAAAAATAATAAGGTTACATATATATAAATTATGTACAGAACAACTGTGCTATTTTCTTTTTTTAATTATATTTTATTTAAAAAATAGAATTTAAAAATAAAATGAATTAGTAATTAACGGATTTAATTATACATGATCTTAAACATCTTTAAATAAATATTAACTCTTATTATATTTATAATCAAGTATAAACAATAACGCAAATGTAAAAAATATATTTACACAAATTATATCGTTATAGAAAACAATACATTTATTTCCATTATTCTTCTATAACATTTTGATTTTTACGATAAGTAACGTATGTATATAGGTTAATTATAATTAAAAGATAAAAAACAACGACGAATACAATTTCAACATATTATATATTAAAATATTATTATATATGGTTTATTAATTTAATACTTTAACGATCTTAAAAATAAAACGTACATATAGCATATTTATTTAAAAATATTCAATAAAAAATATGTTTAATTTTAAAAAATTGAATTAACACCACAATCGTGAACTATAACAAAATGTTAAAATGCTTAATGTCTTTATACAATTTCGAATAATTAGATAACTGAAGTGATTAAGCAATTATAAATAAGACATAATTAATAAATATTTTAATTTATGTTGTTATTTATTTATAATTCCCCATTCAAACTATACAAAAAGAAATAAAGTTTTGTTAAAAAGATGTTTACAATAAAATTTTTTTATGACATATATATCACAAAGTATATTTTATAAAATAAATATTAAGCTTATTTTTTAGTAAAAGATATATATACATATCAGTGTTATATAAAATTTTTATTTAGCTACACAAAAGACAAAACAAAACACATATGTATGTATTTTAAACATATCCTACATTTTTCTAAATAATTAAATAAAAAATATTTTTACAATACAAAGAAATATAAAATATAAAGCCGTATTCCTTATAGTATAAATATGAATTGGCAAATATTATTACTAAAATTACATGTATTACCCTATTATAAATCTATTATAACTCAAAAATATATATTTTTTATAGGAATCCGTTGAAGTAAAAAATCTTATGTATTAAGGCATAATATTCAATTTATCTTGAATAATACATTGAAATACTAATTGAAAAACATTAAAATATTCATATTCACAAAAAATCTAAGAACATCTACATTTACTATTGTGTATCAAAAAATCCATGTATACATACATGTAATTATAAAGTTTTAAGCAATTATTCGTATATGTATTAAATATATAAATATATGTATTGCATTAATTAATTCATATTCAAGATATCTTCACAGAAATAAAAATGTTCCTTAGTAGGTATTTTACCTTTTCCTGAATTTAATTTTTTCATATTTTTTAACTTTTTTATGGTAATAAATAATTCTCGATATTAAAGTGATACATAATATAATGAAAGGTACATAATATATTAAAATACGAAAAAAATGCCCTAATTTGCAATAATTAGTAATATCTGATGCATTTTCACACCATGAACATACATCTTCCCCCAGTTTTTTAGATATACTGTGTTCCAAAAATGCTCCTAACGTTTTAACCGCCTCTACAATAGGTGACCATGAATCATTTTCGGTCAAAGATTTTAAATTATCCTTGTTTAAACTTAATTGATATAATAAACTATGTTTTCCTGCAAATCCAAATGATACTTCTACTATAAATAGTATTAATAAGAAAAAGAAGATTAATACAGGTAAAAAAATTTGCAATTCGTATTTTTTACATATTATTTTTTTGTAAACCTTATTACTAACTGTCTTGTTATTTTTAAGAAAAACTATATAATCAAGTTCCTTGAATATTTTTTTTTCCATATGTGAATATTTGTTTGTATCAAATAAACAAGATTTATTTTTCATATCTGATTTATGACCACCCGCAACCTTCAAGGGAAATCCACTTAATTTTTTCTTTTTACCTGAGTCAACCTTTTCATTATTAGATATATCTTTTCTTTCTTGAGCTACATAAATTGGCAATTCTTCTTTTAAATATAAAGTACTTGAATACTTTTCTTGTTTGTATATTGCCATTGAACGATAAGTTTTTGAATATAATTTTCTATCATGATTGCAGTTTTTATCTAAAGATTTACAAAGCTTACTCTAAAATGCAAAAAAACGTAAATATTAGTTATAGAATAAAATTTTTAATGATAAAGAAACAGTATTAATAAAAACAAAGCACGCAATATATCAATAATATAAATATCTTTAAATAATATTAATATATCATATGAATGTAAAAATAGCATATCCAACATAAAAGGATAAACGTAGTAATTTTAATTAATAATGTAGACTTAATTCTCTTTTCCATAATATAGATGTTTAAAACTATAATATACTCAGCAACAATATAACAGTAATATAATATCCCTTTAATGATAGAGGATACTATTATTTCTTATTAATTATTTTTTTATTTTTTTTTTATTTTTTTGTAAAAACATATTAAAAGTAGATGACCTTAATTTTTTTACAGTAGAGAGAAATAAAGGTAACTTTAAAAATAAACTCTAAAATTCATATCTTAATATTATTTATAATGAAACAAATTTAGTTAAAATAATACAAAATTAATTCATTAATAAATATTCAAAATAAATAAATTATTTATTTAATAATATAATTAAATAATATTCGATTGATTCTTTTCAATATTAAATAAAACAATACATATATAATTCCTTAATATTTCGAAATGTTGAATATATATAGAATATAGAGTATATAGATAATACATTACTCTATATTGTAAGAAAAGTATTAGTGAATTAAATAATGTATTTCTATGAATTATATAATTTTTATGAACATTATACTCTTGAAAAACAAATTAATTCTAAAATAATATATGTTTTTATACCATTAATGTAACAGTAATAATATATGAAGAAAAAAATATTTTGTGTTACTTTATATTATCTATAGTATTTCCATCGGTTACTACATAAACTTATACATTTTTTATGACCTACAATATATATAAAAAAAATTATATTTATAACAAACCAAATAATATACTAAATAAGTATAGAGTTCAATATAAATAATGATTGTCCTTTTACTTTTGTAATATAATTTTTGAAGGACATGGTATTTAATTATATATATATTATGTTATTATATATAAATTAAAATTCTGCAAAATCATCTAATTTTTATTAATAATTAAATATGTATATTTAAAAGATATATTACAAATTAAATGAAAAATGAATAAAGTAATGTCTGTATCAAGTGTATTAACATAATAATAATCTCGATAGTATAAAGTATATTAATTATGCTAAATGTAAAAATGAATATAATCCGTCGTTATTTACATATTTTATCAAAAATATTTTATTATTTTTTATAAAAAAGTATAGACTTCAATAACCACATAAGTAAAAAGTAAAATTATAATTTTTCTTTAAGTCCCTCATTTAAATATAAAGTTTCACTAATACTAAAATTGATAATGCTTCATTAATATTCCATTCACTAAAGGAAAATTATAATCTTATTTATTCGTAATTTCATATATGAACTATGAGTAATATATAAAAATATTGTAAAAATATTTTTATATTAAATATGTTACGAAAAATGTATATCTTATAATATTTATTTTATAAATTTTTATTCGTCATGTTTATTTTAAATAAAAAATACAAATCACCACAAAAAGCGAAATATTTAGATTTAGTTAAATAAAGAACAACATAATGAGTTAATATTTGAAGTAAAACCTTATAAAGTGTTTAAAATTATCATTCAAATGCTTACTTAAACTATTAAAAAAAAAAAAAATTATTATATAAATTATATCTGTTGATGAATGAAGATATACTGATTTTATTTTTATTTATTAAATTGTGCTATCACATATCTGTTATAATACAATTATACTCGAAACGTTTACAGGTATAATTTTTGAATATGGTGTACATATTTTCTAGTGAATATTTAATGAGGTTAATATTAAATTATTATTAATCAAGAAAAATATATTACATATATATGTTAAATCGAGATAATTAACTATTTTAAAACGATTAATAAAAATACTAAATCAAATACAGAAATATAGAAACTGTTAAATATATTAAATATATATATTTCTACTTTTCTGTATCAATTTACCTTTGTATATTATCCATGTTCCATAGGAAAAAATTTATAAATATATAACAATTAATTTTTTTTAAGAACAATTTCATTAAGTATAAACAAAAATTTCATTATATACATTAAGAACATGATTTCTTATGGTATTATATTAATTATAACAGATCTTTAATTTTATTTACTTCTATTCATAAACTTATTTTAAGAAATTTACCATTATATAGAAAAACACTAAAATACATAATTAAATAATTAACAATAATACTTTTGTATCTCCCTCTTCAGAATTATATAATCGTCTTAGTATTTTTTCTATAAATTATAATAAATTTCCTAACGTAAGGAGAAATAAAAAAATATATATATACCATTAAAGAAAGTATCCCTATGGAGTAAACGCTAAAGTAGTACTTATAAATATTTAATATTTATAAATTTTTTTTAAAAATTATCACAGTACATTAATTTTGAATATATATATGACCGAGACACATATATAATAATTTTTTAAAAATAAATATATATATCACAGAAAATTGTTTACATAACATATATGTTTACTTCTTAATCAATTTTTTTTACTGCAATACTTGAATTATATTTATGTTTACACTACAAATTTCCATCATATTCTTATTCAAAATTATAATCTTTATTATTTTAACCATCATATCTATATACAAATAACATATAACCAATCCTATATTATATTCTCTCTTCTCATTTTCTGATAGCAACATAAGAGTCCTTCAGTCTAAATTCCACGTGTATGGTTATAACTAAAGATTTATTAAAGGTATATTAAAACTAATAAAAAATGCTTTTGTTATTTATAATATATTAAATAAGCTTCAAAAAAATTTCCATATACGCGTACATATATTTTTTATAACATAAAAAGCGTAAAATTAAAGGCTAATTTTGTTCTAGGTTATTATAACGCATTACTAAAATAAAAACGTACCCAAACAAAAAAGACAAATATAAATATTTTAACTGATACAAAAGAATTAATTTTTCAAATTATATTCGAATTAATGAAATTTATAATATATATAACGGTCGCAGAAAAATTCACAGTATATTCACAAAGTACGGATAAAAGTGTAGAATTATTTGCGCTGCTATATTATTCCTTAAGAAAGTATTAATTTGTATAAATAAAATATAAATAAAAAGTATAAAAAAAAAAATATAAATTTAAAAATAATATTGTAAATATTTCCAGTAAAGTTATTTATCAGAAAATCAACAGCTAAATAATTTTTTGAAATAATAATTATTTTAGTGAATCCTCAATACATGTATACACTACAGTATAACAGAAGAATTCAAAATATCAGTTATCAAAGGTTCACAGCAAAATAATAAAATAGAGAACCCTTTTCTTTTTGTAAAATGATTTCATTTGAAAATTAGAATAAAAAATATATATATGTTGTGAGAACAGGTGCATAAGCATACATTAGAAATATAGTTATTAATTATTTTTGCCTAATTCCTAATAATATTCGTAATTATTTGTATATTTTATATTTCTAAATACTATTTTATAATTGAAAAAGATAAATAAATGTATAGAATATGTTATTATGCACAGGACCAAAAAGAAAAGACATTGTTTTTTACAGCACAAAATATAATATAACATGGGTCATATATTTATAACATAGAGAACTTTTATTACATAATAATTTGGAAATTTTTCTTCTCAGGAATTAGATAACATTCAAAATATTTATATTTTAAAATATACTATCAAACATAACACTTTTATATATTTGTATTATATTATTAAATGTTGAATATTATAATTTCATATAATTTAAAATAATACATTAAATGTATTATAATTAAAAAGAAAATTTTTAAATTTAAAAATCAATTTATTTATAATTTTTTCTTTTTGTTTTTTTTAAAACATAAATTTGTAAGTTCCATAAAAATTATAATAATAAAAAAGGAAAAAAATTCTAAAAATAAATTTATTAGAAAAAACATTTTTAGTAATTATGATAATAAAAAAAAAATTACAACAAAAAAAATAATATTATCATGAAATACAAACAACTTATAAATAAAAATATATATAATAAAATTTAGTAAAATCTTTAATGCATTATATTTCTTTTTGATATTTTTACGGAGAAAATAACTTTGTATATTTTTTATGGATTTATAAATAAATATACCCAAAATTTTATATTAATTTACAAATTTTATTTAACTTAAATAAAATAAATTAAATATTTTATGAATACAGTCATAAAAGCAGAAATATTTATATTAAATAATTTCTGTTTAATATAGTAAATGGAATTCATTATAAAAATATAATATATTTAATATAATAACTTTACTGTACAATAATAAATTGATTCTAATTCATGTAAGGCAAATACGTTTCTAAAAAATAATTAATTAAAAAAAATATATATAAAATCTTTAAATTTTTAATATTTTATATGATGCATATAACTCTACATTATATGACAAAAATAAGATAATTAATTTTTATATCATTTTTTCATGTTTATATATTCTTATATAGCTATATATATATATATATATATATATATATATATATATATATATATAAACATATTTTAAAATATTATTTGTTCGGGATCCTTAAGTGACCCTTTCTTTTGGATATTCAAAATTCTTCCAAAAATTATAAATTCTTGCTCATATAAAAAAGTATAAGTGAGAAACTTATTTAATAGTACTATCTATTATGCATAATATATAATGATAAAAATTAAATAAACTTATAAGTTTCGTTTTATAGTTGCTTCCTTAATATGCATGTAATTAATGCAGTTGATAATTTTTAGGAACATTGTTTTTTCCTAAATTATTTTATGCAAGTTGTATCTATTAAAATTATTCGCGTTAATTTAAATTGAATAATTATACATATTCAGAAGAATGAAAAAATATTCAATAATTATTTTTCATTTTTTTTGAAATATTTTAGTTCCTAAGTTAACACTTATGTCACGAGGGAGTAGAGATATTAAACACATATATACTTATTATATATATTTATATATTTATATTAATCCCATAATATTTTTTAAATTGTTGTAGATATAATATCACTTGTAATATTCATTTTACATAAATATGCTTATTGTAATACTAAATTAGGATTATTTTAATTTAACAAGTTCTTAATGTTATAATAAAAATAAGGAATATGGATTTTTTTATTTTAATATTTCGTTTAAAAATTAATGGATCGTTATGCATATTTTCAGAAAAATTAATATCTTCTTGATTTTTCATTAATTAGTATTTTTACAGCCATCCTGATTATAGAACTAATAAATCTTTTCTACAGAACTGACAATACTATGTGTCTAACTGCAGTAATTTAATAAAAATATAAATATTTTAAAATCATACCCCAAATGAGGATAATTACGAGTTTTATCCATGCGTCTTTCATCCTAGTCTAGAATTTTACGGACATTTATTTTTTCTAAGTAATTTATTTTTGTAAACACATATAACAGTTTAATATTACAAACAAGTTTATATACATTTATCTAATATTATATCTACATAAATATAAAAAAAATAAAAACAATATGGTATAACCTTTTTTTTCTTAAGTTTCAAATGATTTAATTCTTTATATGAATATTTGCATATAAATGTTATTTTCACATACTTTGCATTATTACATGTACATACGTGCTTACATGCTTATCTATGGATGTTGAATATTATAAGCATGTACACGTACTCATAAGTGCATCATATATGTATACATGTGTATGTATAAACATTGTTCCATCGCACTAAGACGAACTAATAACTTTTACATTTTCTTTTTATACGTTCACACATTACTCATTTTCATTAATCGTATTGAATCACATAATACTTACAACGTATGTTCTAATTAACACTACGTATTGAAATCATTAATAAAGGTAATTAAAAGTACGTTTGTACCTTTGACTCAATATAAAGTGGAGCTGGTGCTAAAGGAAATATCTTGGCAACTAATAAATTTAAACCACGCATTCTTCAGGTACCTTATATAGTTTTTCTCATTCATTTTCTTTATTAACATCCTTAGATGAAATATCTATTTCAATGAACATTATTCATTGTTGATATTATCCCTTGATATATATCAGAGTTTCATTAATTTACTCGTTCTATACTATATATATAAAATATTACGTAGACTTACCTGTCATGTGGGGACATAAGATCGTAATATGTTCAAGAAATTGTAAAAAAAATTATAACTTACAAATGTTTGTATATAAATATGTATACATGCGTACTCATTTATAACAATTCCACATAAATGTTCTGTCACGTACAAGGAAAGATCATGAAAAAGAAAAAATAAATTATATGCACATAAGTTCAATCTATATGCATACGTAAGCATTTAATTATGAATTATTATATTTTATGAAAATATGTATGCATTCTCATAACTGTATCCTCAAACTACTTCACTTATTTATATACATTAAATTACCTTCAGTTGATATATATATTAGACGTTTTATTTTGTTTTAAGTGAATTATATACACATTAACGTCTTTATAAAATAATTCTCATAGAAACAATAACGTAAAAAAAATTTTACACATGTACATATGAAACACATTCATATTAAGAAATTTCTGAAATGAACCTTAATGGGAAAAATATAAAGCATTTTGTATCATATGCATTTTATTTCGTGTATTTGCTCCAATTTTATTATGTGAACTCTGTACATAAGAAAAAATTTGTATCAACACCTTTAAAAATATGAACAAATAATAAAAAGTATTTTACTAGGTACAAAAATAAATATTCATTTTATCAAACATAGAAAGGCACAAATACAGAAAAAGTAAGAGTACTTATCATTCTAGAAATGCGGGCATATATATCCACATATACACACATATATAAACATACAAATTTACACGGTGTAACAGCTTATGTAACAAATAAAAAGCTTTCGCAAAAAATATATTTCATTTTTTATACCCACAAATCCCATTAGAGTATATAATTGCACATTAATTTTCTCAGATATTGACCTCCTCAAACGAACTAAGAGAAGAAAATAAAAAGTAGAAAAATTTGGTAAACACTTAAACTTACAAGTGTTTTTCATAACTGTTTTGTATTAACCATTTATACCCATCTTATTCTATTTCAAGAATACATTTCTAATCATTCACTCACCATGGAAAACAAAGTAAAAAACAAAAAAGATTTTAAAATGAACATTGTACTTATATATTTGTCATCATACAAAGTTATACTTAGTTATTTTTTTTTTTTCTTATGATTCTTGTTTTCATTTATTCAACTTTTACTTCTGCTTGGTTTCTCAGCTATCGTTTTGCTTATTCTCCGTTCTCTCCTTTTCTTCTTTACATCCTTTTATTAAAATTATACCTTTCTCATAAGGACGTAGGTAACCTAGAAAAAAGAGAGAACGTTGTTCACTATGTTAATATTGCTATTCTTATATTGTACATCTTATACTCTCTATTCTCAATTTTCTGCTCTACCAAAATATTTTCATGCAATCTCCTTTATTATTTAGAGGTAAAACTAATATAATAGCAAGAAAAGAAAGCAACATAATATTTACAATTAATATACGTATATTACAACAATCACTGTAACAGATTAACACTCTATTCATAGTTCATTCATATTTTCACAATGATAAAATGGGAATTCAGCTTTTTCCTTTTTTATAAAAATACCTGTACAAATTAATTTTCTTAAAATTTAATAACTTTTTTTTTTTAATTATGATTTTTTAAATATAAAATGCAAAAAAGTAGAGTAAAAGGGAATAGTTTATATGCGAGATAAAAGAGTGAACTAAAATATTTAGGTAAAAAGGTAAAATAAAATTTAACCCATATAACCCTTTATAAGTTCATGCAAATAAGAAATATACATAATTTATTCATATATACATACAAATATATAAAAAAGGTTTAGAAAAAATTAAAAAAAAAATGAAAAAATATTATTGTAATCGAATTTTTTAACATGCACATATATATATGTTATATACACGCTAGAAAATATTTTAATATAATACAATAGTACTAAATATTTACAAAAATATATACATATAAATATTTTATGCTAAAACAATTATTAGTAATCTATTCACATTAACCATTCGGAATATTCCATATATGTTACTCTAACATTTTCCACGTCCTAAGCATATTTTTGCAAAAAAAAAAAAAAAAAAAACTTATTTCCTATTTAATTGATCAAATAATAACCTACTATGCATGTAAAGTAAGAAAATTAAAATATCTATTGATATTATACCTTCATTTTAATCTATAAAAAGTTATATGTTATGAATGAAATATAATCATGAAATTTACTAATAAAAATGCTCTATGTAAAATCATGTAACTTACAGTAATTCAATTAAAACTTGTACAACTAATATAACTTAATTTATTAAATAGAAATAATTAAAATTTATCTAACCAAAAAATCTTTGTCAAGTAATTATGGAATATCTATATAATAAGTAACACTTTTCATTTAATATTATTTTATTTAAAAAAGGAGCACTATAATATAAAAATAATTTAACTAGTAATTTCATTTTGATATATATATATATTTTTATATATCCCTAAAATCATATTAATTCATTATTTATTATATGTATAAACATAAAAATAAACAGTACAAATATATAAAGAAACATACACATGATCATATATTTGAGTAAAATACATATTTTTTTTCATTACCCCTAAAAATAATTTAACCATTTGCACAGCTATATATTGCTTAAAATTTTACTATAATAAAAAAAAAAAAAAAAGACTTTATTCACATTATCCAATAATATACTATTACATTTAATTTATATATTTAGCTTTTTATATATATATAATTTTTTTTTAAATTTTGTACGTTATTTTTTTATAAATTTTCATTAAAATATATATATAGTTAACATATTCTAAATTTAATTTATAACAGAAATATTCACAATAATAAAATATTTTATGTTTTAAATTCTTCATTTAACTGTAAAAACATGCAAACAATAAGATCTTAAACAATTGTAGATTATGTATATAAAATAAGGATCTTTTGTTGTGGCATAATTATAATTTCAAATTTATACCTTGCAGAAAAAACTAAAATTACTTCAGAAAACTTTATACTATAAGTATGCTCCATAAATTATTTCTTATAAAACATTATTTATACAATAAATATTTATGTTTTTTCCTTATTAAAAACAATATATATATACAAATCAATTAAAAGTAATATATATATTTTTTTATTTCATTTAAAATAAAAAAGAAAATATTTATTACTAATATAAAATTAATAATACCTTTTCTTAAGAAAATACATAAGTAATCATTTTATATTACTATTATATTAAAAAAATAAAGAAACAATTTTTACATCGAATATACATTATTACACAATAATAATATAATGAGAATTGTTTTATTACCTTTTCATTTTGATTCACTTATATTTTTTATGAAAATTTATTTATTAAACCAACATATTTAGTCAATCTAAAACTAATGTTTGCAAGACAAATTGAAAAATATTAATATCTTCAAATGTAAAAAAAATCTACGAATATGTATACTTCACTGTTTTATAGCAAAAATGAAATCTTTAAGTAAATGCATCTATAAGATTAAAGCAATTTTTCGCATATTTATTAATTATAGCACTGAGAATATTAAAATTATTACTTTAAATTAAATAGATCATTAAAGAAAGAGAAATATTTCTTTCCACTATTATTACCTTTTTCTGTACTTAATTTTTTCATATTTCTTAACTTTTTTATGGTAGAAAAAAACCGCCGATATAATTGTAACACCTAAAATAAGGAAAGGTATGCAATATATTAAAAATCCCATAAAACCTCTTACCCAATCTACATATACTACCTTTACCTTCTTCATACTGGACGTTCCAGCTTTCTTTATTTCTTTAAATTCTTCTCTTTGCACTAACTTAAAAAAGGCACCTACAGGTGAATTCTTTAGAAAATCTTGTAATTTGGAATACCACTTTTCTGAAGCAATTTTCAACACCTTAAACAACAACTTCCTAAGTCCAAATGAACCAGAATAATCTAATATGAGTGACAATGACAATAATAATAATATTATTATTGGTAAAAAAATTCGTAAGGCAAATTTTTTACGTATTATTTCTTTGTAAGTTTTATCATTAATTATCCTGTTATTTTTAAGAAAATCTATATAATCCAGTTCTTTGAATATTTTTTTTTCAAGATGAGAATATTTTTTTGTTTCATATATATAGGATTTATTTTTCATAACTTGCTTATTGCATCTGTCATTTTTTTGTGAACTTCCATTTAATTGCTTTCGTTTTTCTGGAGCCTTCTTTCCATTAATAAATATATCTTCTTCTTTCCGTATATCATTATTTTGTGTTTTTTCCTTTAACCTTACAATATATGAATATCTATCTTGTTTAGTTTCTGAAAGTATTCTATATGTTCTTGTATTTAATATTCTATTAAACGTGCAGTTATTTTCCATATTTTTCTTAAGAATACACTAAAAAAAGTATATAATTGTTATTTAAAGTATATATATATATTCATTCTAAAAAAGTATTAGTAAAAATAAACTAGAAAAATATAAATAATTCATATATGATTAATATAATAGTACCACATGATTCATAAAATGGCATATCCACGTTATAAGGATAAACTCAGAAATTTTAATAAATAAGTGTATCTTAACACTTCGTTCCATGATATATATTTTTAATATTATATATTCTAAGTAAGGTAAATATTGAGAATAAAAAATAATCTTCAAATCATGAAGAAGAATATAATTTATTTAGTTTTTTTCCCTGTTATTTATTCTTTCATCAAAACACAATAAAAAAACATATAAATATAATATATTTTGCATAAATTATAAAGAAAAATAACATTAAAAATATATTATATAATATCTGTCTTGAGGATATTTAAAAAAAAAAATTAATTTATATAAAAATAAAATATTTTTAATCCATATATAAATATTCAGACATATGATTTAACTGTTAAATATAGTACATTAATCCTCCTACAAAATAAAGTAAAAAAATGAAAACATATGTTTTCTTAATATTTATAAAAAGTGAATTCAATTAGAATATATTATTTACAGTTTATAGTACCCATATAATATGGAATATATTTAATATGGAAGGTATAGAATATATAATGTATATAATAGCATATATATAGAACAGAGTATTCTCTCTGCTCTATAAATTCAGATAATAACAATTATTTTTATATATTTTTTTACTAATCAATCTAATATATAAATATTGTATTTTCGAATAACATGCTGTTATTTTAAAATAATATTAAGTATTATGATAATACAATAGTAATAATAATACATAGATAAAAGAAAAAAGGATTCTTGCAATACTCTGTATTATATTTTTTATAGCACATTCACAATTTACCACATAAACATGAATTTTTTTATAATTTGAAATATATTTAAAAATGGTTCTTATAATATTTCAATTTTGTATAATATTTTAAAAAAAAATATAATTTTTAATTTTGTTTAATTTATATCATTATCTGTAACTTAAATATTCCTAAATTATACTACTTCATTATTCTTTTGTTTTTTCATTTTTTAAGCTACTCATATCTAGGAAAAACATAATAGAAAAATGAAATTAAAATAACAAAAGAAATAAATTACAAAATAATTTTTTCATGAATTATGCTAATATCAAACTGATATTGTTGGAAATGTTTTTAAGTTAATTCCTTCAAGAATAAAAATGTAAAGTATGTTTAGTCATGTATTTGTTTTTATCATAACTACCGAAATAACTTTTATTATGTACAACTAAATATACAATTGCGCATGTATAATAATAAAATAGTAACTTCAGGTTTAATCTTAAAGTTCAAGTAATATAATGGCGTAAATATATTAATAATCACATACTTTAAATTTTCAATGATAATGAAATTACGCAAAGAAATTCTAAACGTTTAATAAAAATAATATGAACAACATTCCTTTACAGTAAAACCCATATTTGTATTTATTAATTATATATAAAAAAGAAATTATATTTTTTACTATTATTTTATTTTAAAAATTATCGTAATAATTATCAAAGTATTAGTGATGATCAATATAAACTATACCTCTTTTTATATATCATTGTAATATTATTAAATCATTACTTAATATATTCATAGGTAACCCTAAAAAATAGTACATATATATAAATAAATACCTACATATGATGAAAATGTTTCAGAAATTTTATATATATTATAATTGCTAACTATATTTTAAATTGTTATATATATATATCATTTCAAAACATTACAATTGAGTTGGAAAAAAATATAAATATTTTTACAAAATATCTATAAATACGTGATAAAATTTAATTCATTAACATAATTTTTGAATAAAAAAAAATAATAAAAACAACATATAATATATTTATTAATTAATTTTCTATTTAACATAAGTTTGATTAATTTTTATAGAATTAAACTGATACTACAATAATTATAATCATAAAATAATTGATTTAAACCATAACGTAATTGCAAAATTTTATAATTCCATAGATATTGAACTGTTATATAAATCATATAAAAATAAAGAATACTGTTTTATTAAATATTTGTAATCCTAAAAAAGACTGAAGTTCATTTAAAAAATTTCTACAATTAATATGTCTTATTGGATATTTATCATAAAACATATTTAAAGAATAAACATTAACTGTTGTTTCCAGTAAAATATATATATATATATAGATATAGATAAAAAATAATACATTAAGTTATTTTCATTAAATACAAAACAACCACATTTATTTTTCTTTTAAAGCTAATAATACATTTTCCTAATTATGTGAAAAAATATTCATTTTAGAATACAGTAAAATATAAAATGGAAAGAACTGCTTTTTAGTACATGTATAAATTGTCCTTGTTCTATTACATTATAAGAATTATTCCCTTATATATTTATTTTATAGCAAATATATATATTTTTCAAAGAAATATATTTGAATACGAAGATATATACATTATATGAAATATATACTATTATTTTGAAATAATAATTTAAAATACTAATTAAAAAACATTAGAACATTCAAAATAAAAAAAAATGCAAAAAATTATTTTTCACTGTTGTTTATTAAAAAAAAACTGTTATAACATATGTAAATTTACAAAATTATAGTTACTCATGTTAGGAATATATCGCTAAAATTATTACCGTTATTAATTGGCATTAAAGACTTATTTCCACAAAAAAATATATAACTTATTATTCATCTATTAAGTCATCAACTTAATTTTATTATATTTTTCATTATTCCTTAAGATCTTATAAATCGCTACTAAAAACATAATGGACACCATAAACATAAGTAAGATAAATAAAACTAGATAAAGATAGGGTTGTTCATTCTCCATAAAAGTTTTTATACTCTTACATGCTTCCTTCAATAATTCAGATTCTTCCATCATTTTCCATATACTTTCCAAAAACTTTAATTTAGTTAATACGGGTATTCCAATTCCCAACGAAAAAAGAAGTAAAAATAAAAAAAATCCAAATCCGTAACTTTTAAATTTTACTTTCTTTAAAGCTATATCACAAATTCTACTATTTTTTTCAACAAAATCATCATAGTCCTTTTTTTTTATCCATTTTTTTTCAAAATGGAAGTGTTTTCCATCAAACATTCCATTATTATAATCTATAATTTCTGTATAATATTGATCCTTATTTATTAAGTTCCTATTTGATTGTTTATTTTTTTCATTTACCCCTTTTTCATTCCTAGATATATCTTTTTGTATATTTATTTCATTATACGGAAATTTTTCTTTTAACCATGTATTACGCAAATCTTTATCCTGTTTATATTTTGTCAGTAATCGATGATTCCCAATAGCTAATTTTCTATCATCGTAACAGTTTTTATTCAGTGATTTAATAAATGTACTCTAAAAGAACAGGGTAAATATTTATTATTTAAATGAATAAATAATGTAATACCAAAAATCAGAATCAATAAAAATAAAACACTATAAATAATGTAACTGTATTTAAATAATATATTCACACCCGATCATTGTCAAAATGGAATATCCAAGTTAAAAGGAGAAAGGCAGCGATTTTAACTATAATATATAATTTTGTTTTTTGTTCCATCATATAAATTTTTAATATTTCATATATTCAAAACGAAAAAATTAAAATACTATACTTCTAATGTTAAATAATACTATATTTAAAATTTTATATTTATAACTCATTTGTACATACACAGTAAGATGTATATAACTATTTTAGATTTTATCACATATACAATGTAAAGTAACTTTCATTAAAATAATATAATTTTAATGATTTCATAGATATTTAAAATTTATAGTTTATTTAATTAAGGTAGTGTTCTAATAAAATTATTCTTTTAATAATCCTTTTTAGAATAAACTTAGTGATAAATATGTAATATTGCGTTATATGTAAATATTGAGCTTATTTACCATTCAGAATGTAGAGAATATATATACAAAATATCCATCTATATATTTAGAAAAGAGTTAATAATTTTAAGGATACAATCCTACGAATAATTATAATTTATAAGCACCAAATTTAGCAAAAACCAATTATTTTTAAGAAAACGTCAAATATTTTAAAAATAGAATAATAGTACATAAAAAAAAAATTCAGTATTATGCCAGATGTAACACATGTTTTAGTTTCTCCTTGAGCATATAAAAACCGTTATATCCTATAATGTATTTAAAAAACAGCATTTATATGGTACTCCGAAAGTTATGAAGAAATATATATTTTATAGGCATGTAAAAGATAATTATTTTTTTTATGCATTTCAATTTTTAAAAATTACAAATATTAATAAATTTAATTTATATCTTTATTTGTAAATGAAAATTTTTAAAATTCTATAACTTAATTTCTTTTTTTTATTAAATACATATGTATAGAATTATTGTTAATATAATATAAAATAATAAAGATAAAAGCACTAATTCTTAAATAAAATACATTATTATATGAATTAACCTTGCCTAATAATTAATTTTAGTATTATTTCATTTATGATAATGGATATTTTTTTTTCTTATCAATTTATTATATCAAACTATTCATGAAATCTATATAAAATAAATTCAATCAATAATGACAGAAATGTAATACTAAAACAATATATATATATATTCTTCCTCTTATAGATAAATTAATAAAACCTTCAAAATTAATAAACTTGTACAAATAATTCCTTCTAAAAAAACAAGCTTGTAATAAAAATTTTTATTCTTTCCTTACTAATAATCCCCACCGTAGGGCAAAAACCCTTTAATGCAATATTTATGTTATTTAGAAAAAAGAATGTATTATAACATTTAATGTTAAGGAAAAAAAAAGAAATGAATAAAAGGAATAAAAAAATGTATATATCATTAAAACAATGGTTTATCTTATGTTCCTTTTAGATAAATTTTATCTTTCTACTGAATTATTATAAATTATTCAATATATAAAAAGTATGTTTTTATAATACTTTATGATAAAATAAATTAAATTAACTTATGTATTCCTTTAAAGAATCAACTTTCAAAATATTCTTTTATAATTAGCATGCTCTATACATTCTAATTCTAATATGTAACATAGCATAGTAATTATAATATATCGAATTCTTTTTTTATAAATTTATATATTATATTTTATTACACAGAATTCTTAGAAAGATTAATATATTTTCTTTTATAATATTCATAATATCATTTGTTTTTTATTTCATATATTATTTATCTAAAAGTTTCGAGCTTTTTCAATTTAAGGGAGTATTCAATATTACTAATGTTTTTTTTTGTTTTTTTTTTTCAATAGCATAGGTTTCCATTGATTCTAAATTATATTACAATTCTTATTTATAATTTTACATTTAATAAAAAAAAATTACTATTATAATAAATTTAATATTCTTAAAATTATAATAAACATCAATATATATTATAAACAAAGGCACATATGTAATTTCAATTTTTTAATATATTCTATTATTTACTATAATATATTAAAAAAGTATTTAAAATATATATAACATCTCGGGTACATTCTTTTATATCAGTTGGAGTTATAACTTTTGTTCTAAATATATTTCTCTGACACAACTTCTCACAATACACAATCATACTTATTTTTCATATTAAGCCCTCTTTGGTAATTTCTTTAAATACCTACTAATTTCTTGTTATTCAAGTTTACCAAAAAAAATATCTACAGATAGTTCCTTATTTCTTTAAATAAATTCAAAAATATTAAAACGTTCATCCACTATTTAGTTAATTTTTTATTGCCTACTTTTTAATGGTTTATATTGTATGAAATTTTTTATTTTAAAAAAAATACTACTTAATTTTTGCATTTATTTTTTTCTACCTACGAAAAGTAATTTACAATAAATAATTATGGTTTAATATATTCAATAAAAGTAGACTAAATATTTTTATTATTAGAGTAAAATCTATTTAATATCATGGAACATATATTTTTCACTACCTATGAAATCATATTAGATATAAAAATAAAAAAATAAAATAAGAAACATATAAATTATTAAAGATAGAACATATATATAAATAATATTATTAACAAATCAATTAATGTGCTTGGATCTCATGGTTTCATTATATATGATACATGTAATAAAATAAAAATATTTTCCCATATATATTAAATAATTATATATTAAAATAAAATATATAACATGAAAATTTATATATATATATATATATATATACTGTCTATTTTCTTTGTCCTATTTCATAGACATTATTCACTTTAATAATTACATTAAAAATATATATATATTTAAATTAATTTTATACGTATAAATAAAAAAGGAATGAAACAACTTTTCATATTAATAAACTAATGAAAATTATAATTCTCTTTAAAATTAAATAAAAATATACATTTAAAAAATATTAAGCTAATTAAAGCATGATAATACTATTATTCTGTTTATATTATTCATAACATAAAGAATAATAATAGAATTTTTATTACATTAATATATTTTTAAATATATATTAGAATTATTCATTATCATACAGTTTTTTCCTAATATAAATGCTTTTATTTGTCGTTATTAATATTATATACACAGAAATATATGAAAATATAGAAATGCAGAAATTAATAACATGCAACTATAATTTATTTTAATAGTTAATATATTTATAAATAATAAAATAAATGTTATTTATATATCTTCATTACGTAATATATATTTTGTAGATTATATAAATAATTAGCGTAAGTAAATTTGAAGATATTTCAATATTATTTTGGAAATATAAATGTTTTATCATGTTATTTTTTATATATTCAGAATTATATTAGTAACTTTGTTATATATTTGTATATTAAAACAAAATAAAATACCATATTATTGTTTATTTTATTATTTAATGAAATAACACTAAATCCATAAAATTATGATTACAACTGAAACATCTCGAAATATAAATTATAGTATATCTTATAGACTAAAGTGAATATAATAATCTCATAAACTTTTTACTTTATTGTTATAGAGAATAGGATAATATAATTATATCAAATCATATTTTGTAGATGATATATATATTCTATTAAATAAAATACGATATATTAATCATATATTTTCTTACTAATCTATAATATAATAAAAAGTTTTATAATAAATTATATATGATATATCATTAAAGTTAAAGTCATATATATATAATCGCTAAATTTTATTTTTGTAATATGTTTATTGTCTAAATATATGCCCGCTATGTTATTTTTTTATTTTTCCTTCATAATAAAACTGTTCGTAAATAAATATTTTCATTCTTAATATTTATATGAAAATATATTTCATGTACAGAATTATATGTAAATTAAGAATTTCATACAGAACCATAACTTATCCTAATTTTTCCACTTTCAGTATGTGATTTCCCCATATAAGAGGATTCATTAATTAATTTATATGAATCTTCTGGAACTATGTTCTGTATTGTTTTTCTTTTTTTACGTAGACAATTGTGAATCCAGTGTCCAAACGGACTAAACTATTATAAAAAACGAAAAAGAATGAAATATGTTATTATGTGTAACAATAATAATATTTTAAATAAAATTTAGTATATATATTTCTTAATTTACATAATTTATAAGGATAATTCTTATAATACCTTATACAAAATAAAAAACGTAATAATAAAAGTTCCCAGAAGTGTAAAACCCACAGATAAGGAAGTCTTCATTTCAGGTAAAATAAAACAGTTATAGGTTGATTTCTTTCTATGACACGAAACACTATCATATGCATTCTTCATTAATGGTATCCACAAATTTTCAATTTTCTCTTCCCATAATTTGGTATTACTTTCACAGTTAGTTCCTTCATTTATATATTCATTTTTTTTTTGATCTAGCCATTCATTTAATAAATCACAGTACTCAGTTTCACTAATGCTATCACTAATTAATGAATACAGCGCATCTTTAATTTTAATACTATTATTAAGCATACAACCAATTTTATACAAATTCGTATGATCTTTCTTTAAAGGACTTAATAATACAGATGTATTGGAATCGTTAGGCTCATGATCTTCATCAAAAAGTGAAAAAACTTTAACTTTCTTACTTACTTCTGGTCTCTAAAAAGTAAAAATAAAATGAACTAAAACTAATAGATTACAAATGTATTAAAAGCTTTAATAAATTAATACGAAATAATATGCTCATTATAATATTTAAAGTAATGTATAAAAATTATTATGTAAATTAAGCGTATAATTATATATTTACCACCATCCTTAAAAATTATACTAAGTGTAATAAAATTAACAATAAGAAATTGTAATGTTCCACATATAGATCTTTATATTTTATATAAAAATCATTATCAATATTTTCATAATTTTCTATAATATATAAGAAATTAAAATATAAACATTTCATTAGTACACAATATATTTATAAATTATTAACACCAAAATAAATAACCATAAAATTTTAATAATACTTCATTTCGTAATCACCACAAATCAAAACCATTTTTATTATAAAAAATTTAGGAAAGTTAATATTTTTATATTTTTTTATATTAACAACATACAGTGTATATCTTAAAGAATAATTTGCTATTTATATAAAAATTTTAATACAGTGTTTCCTATAATAAAATTATATTTTTCCTAATAAACTTATTTCAGTTATATTTATTAAATATCATTTATTTATAATAATAATAATAATAAAAGAAATACTTTTTTTAATTTATAATAACTCATACATAAAAAAAACTTAGTATAATAGTTAACCTAAATTTTTTAATATATTATTTATTATAACTTATATCATAAGCAAACAAACAGTTACATATATATTATATAAATATTTTTATACTAAGAAAAATATAATATAAAATAACTATTGAATAATTTTATAATTATTTTTACTATTATCATGTATAGTACAAAAGATTCAATCGTTCAAACTTTTCTACCTCTCCAATATACGTATATGTTAACTATAAAAGATATTACCCAGTCATTATACCATTTAAATTTTTTACATTATTATATATACATATAACTTTTATTCATAAATTTAGTGATTAATATAATATCAAAGCTTTGTTAAAAAAATTTTTCAAATGAAACATGTAAAAAATATCTTTTCCGACTAATTATATGGTTTTAGAATAATAATAACTTCAGTGTTGTAAAAAATAGAAGAATGAATAAATCCATTTATTCCATAAAAATCAGAAATATAAATATTCTTTTTATTATTATTACTATTATAAAATCTTATAATTATTCATTTATGAAATGCATTAAGGTAAATATGATAATATCATACGCGCTTATGAAAAATTATAAATATTGAAAATCTTAATTTTGTACTTAAAATTAAGAAAATTTTAAATATTACTCAATTTCAAGTTATATTTCTCTTAATATAAATATACGAAAAAGTATCATAATATAAAAGGGGAATTTCTTTCATTTTTCGAAATAATAAAAATTTGAAATAATACCAAATATTAATAAGTAATATATTAAATGTTACTTTTAAGTGTTTTCTTTGAGTTCACATTGACTTCCCATTTATCATGCATGTATACAATATGCTCATAAAATATAAAATTACACAAATGAACAATATTTTCTTATATAAAGTATTATTATATATATACTATAATATTACTTATATTTTTACTTAATAGCATATCTTTAATGAATACCAAAAAATGTTATAAATCATAATATTTTAGTTACTATGCATTTTATTAGTGAATAAGCTAATTTATAAAATGTAATTTTTAGAAATTATATTTTTAAAGCATAGTTTTTTAATATTCTTCTCAAATAATTTTTTTTTTTTACTTAATTATTTTTATATGAACGAGACTAATTTATCTCTAAAAATAAATCATAGAATTTTTACAATTAAATTAAAAAAAATAAAACATACTTTAAAAATATGTACTTTTCAAAATTAATATTTTTTATATTGAAATTATGAATATTTGAAAAATAACATATTTATTTTCAATAATTTATGATGAAAATGAAAAACTTTTTTAAGGTCAATTACTTTGTTATTAATATGATAATGTTTATAATTTAATATAATAACGATGTAAATATATATATATAGTGTATTTATATACCAATTTAGTTATGAATATACATCGCAAAGTGTTATTAAAATATGTTTGAAATATTCTATTTAATCGTCATTAAATATAATTATATATATGTATTTTTTAAGAATTCAATGTTTTTAAGCATAATTTTTATTACATGAAGTTTAAAAAAAAAAAAAAAAAAATTAATTTGCAATCATGTTTATTTTAAGAGTACAGAATTACTCCATTTAAAAAATTTTCGTTAACAATATAGTAAAAAATTATTTAATATATAAATTAAATTCATTAATATACAGACATTTATTTAATATTTAATTTTCTCTACATATAAATTAGTATCTATTTAAAAATATTCTTCATTAAATACATTCTTATAGTAATATATATATACCTAGATTATCACATAACAATTATTATAATCATTATGTTGTTTTATATAAATTTATTTTGTACTATTATGATATGTAGACATATAATTACATTCGAAAAAAAAATTTATTATAACTTCAATGTTAATGTATATATATTTTCCAATTCCACTGATGTTCTTAATATCATTTTTATATAATTAATTTGAAATTAATACAGTTATATATAGTTTTTTCCTATTAATTGTGAACAGTTATTCAACTTAATTTTTAACATTGATTTTTATAATGATTTTTTATATATTTCTATCATAATTAATATACGTTTATTATATATGTGTGTTTTCTTCATTATACTGAATATAAATTGAAATTAAAATATATTAAAAGTACAAAGATTAAGTGAAAAAAAATGTTTTAAGGTTTTAATATTAATTTGTTTAAGTATCCTAAAATATCTTATAATATAATATTCCCCTAATATTTTATATAATATAAAGTTATTTCATTATATCTAATGTATTTATTACTGAAATACAAAAATAATAGCATAGATCTTATTAAGAAAAGATATATAAATATTCTATTATTTAATCCTAAATAATTGATATTTAAAAAGAAATTCAACAAATTATCAATTAATATTTTCTGAATTATTGTCCAATAATTTAATCTTTTAATGATATAATAATACATAAATTATATAGATTATTTAAATATAAATCTCCAATAAAATATATGTTCGTGCAATATGTGAAACAATGAGGAAAGACTATAATTAGTTATAAATATAATATAACTGTTCCTTTATAAACTTCACTTAATTGTAATTATTTGGAATACCCAATTGTGTAAGTAGTTATAAATAATCCATAATTAAAAAGGACATTCCTTCGTTATAAGTTAATAATTTCACATTTAGATTACTTAAAAAGTTAAGTCTCGTATAAAGATTCTTACATTTAGTATATTTTATAAAATATTGCTCATATAATAGATTTTATATAATAAATATTAACATGCTTTTTTTGGTGAAAAAAAATTTATATACGTACTGCTTATTTAACGATTATTCATATACAATCAATTAAAGTAAAAGAGAACATATTTATTGTTAATTTAACAATATCAATACATTTTCTTAAATAACCCAAACATATAAGCATTTCAGACTAGATCCATATTAAAAAAAAGAAATAAAATTTTTATTCAAATAAAAAAAAATATGCTACAATAAAAATACATGAATTATTCCATTATATATTAATTATAACTCATATATATATATTATTCATGAAATATATTTCAACACGAAGATGTATATATAGGGACTAAATATTTAGATAAGTTGAAGTCATTCCTTAAAATACAAAATGAAAAATTTTTAAACAGTCAAAAATTCAAATTAACAAAACTACTAATAACATACTTTTTTTATTGTCTCTCTATAAAAATATCAGCATATATAAGTGTATTTATAGAATAAAAATTGTTATTGTTATGAGTGTTAAGTATATCACTAAAGATATGACTATATATATTAAATTCATCTTTACAAAAAACCACATTTTACTTCAAATTTAATTTTTTTCTGAACTTTGTATTTTCATATTTTATAACTTTTTTGTAGTAGTAAACCATTCCTAATATAAATATAACAACAAATATAAGGAAAGGTACACCATAAATGAAGGTAGTTGATGCACATATTTTTCCTAAAATATTCCATGTGCCTTGGCTTAACAATGAATCTAAGTGTCCCTCTATCCCAGACAGAGGATTTGTATCATTTCCAGTTGGATACAACAAGTGTAATAAGCCTAACAATCCACCTTCTGTAATTTTCTCTAGTGAAATATCTAATATAGGTATTGCCAATACCATGAAAAATAACAAAAGTAAAGCAATTCGAATTCTTCGCTTTCTACGGGCTAGTTTTTTATATTCCTCATATTCAATAGATTTGATATTTTTAACGTAATCTTCATAATAAAGTTCTTTAAAAATTTTTTTTTCAAAAATGCTATATTTTTTTGTTTTAGGTATACCAGATATATTTTTCTCGATATTCTTACCGTATTTCCCATTATATAGTGAATTTCTACATGACTTTTTATGTTTTCCATTTGTTCCTTTTTTATTATTATATATATTTTCTTCTTTTTTCACTTCACTAATTTGCATTTCTTCTTTCTGATTTGAATTACTTGAATCCTTATAATGTTTATATTTCGCCAATATTCGATAAATTCTTATGTTTAATTTTCTACAAAGATTCCATTTTTCATCCAAATTTTTATTTAAACAGTTCTAAAAAAATGAAAAAATGTAAATATTTCTTATTTAAATGGAAAAATATTTTTATCCTAAAAAGAGCTTTAATAAAAATAAACAATTAAAATATAAATAATACAAATATCTATGAATCATATTATCATACTATGTCATTGAAAAAGTAACATATCCAAGATAAAAGTATAAACGTTGAAATTTTAGTAAATAAGAACAACCTAAGTTTTTGTTCCATTATATATTTTTTTCTAAAGTTGCAATATGTTCAGAAAGAATTATATTTGTAATGACGCATTATACATTCGACGAAAAATTGCACTACATATAATTTCTCAATTTCTGATTATTATTTCTTCAAAGAAAAAAAAAATATAAATATACTTAAAATTCATTTTATATTGGGAGTGAAAATAAAATACCTTTAAAAATATATTATAAATTTTTAATAATTACTTTATGAATAATAAAATAACTTTTACATAAGTACTGAAATTTTAATTATTTCATAATTATACAAAAGTTATATGATAATTATTTAGTATAGTCGAGCTATCAGAAGTTCCATTTATAAAAAATATTCAAACTAAAATAAAAATATATGATATATTAATATTTCGAATTACTCTTATAATTTAAAGCATAAAACGTATAGAACATAGGTAAAGTGCAATATATTATATATTAACACAGCAATTTATAATTATAATGACGTTTTCCTATTATTAGTTCTAATTTCTAAGATATTACACTTTGAAAAAAAGTGTTATTTATTTTATAAAATATTAAATATTATAACTATACAATAACTGTAATAATTAATGAAGTAATCAATTATTTGTACAATAATTTTAGTTTGTGAAATATAACACATTTTTTAGTTGTTACATAAAGAGTTCTTTTATGTTGCGGTTTACCATATATTTAGAAAATTAATTTTATAATGTACTATTAATTCTATGTTAAATTATATATATTTAAAAAGTAAATAAAGTATTACTTTATATTTTTCTGACAAATTTTTAAAAAATTTAATTCCTTATTAAATTTAATTTATACCATTATTTATAAATTTAAATTTTTTAAATGAATCCCCTTAAGGTTTACATTTTTTACATACATATATATATATGAAGCAATATTAATATATAAAAAATATAAAAAAAAAGAACACAATGATATTAGCTTAAGAATGCTCATACAATTACCATAATTTAAAAACATTCCAATTACATTTATACTTATGAGATTAATATAAAGGTTATTATATGTAAATTAAAAATATGGAAGTGTAACAATATGATTTACCTTAATACATTATTTAGTAACGTTTCTACTGACAATATTAGAGCTAATATATTACTTTTTCTTATATATATTACAAATATATTTTATCAGCTAAATAATTCTGCAGATTTGGATTAAAGAATGAATACAAATAAATGGAATTTTTTTTTTTTGCTAATACTTATAAAAAAAAAAAATGATCTTTTCAATTATTACTAATACATATGCGGTGATAACTATGTAATACCAATTACAAAACTATTTTATCCGCAAAAAATTACTGTAAATATACTGAATAAAATTCTATTTTATTTTTATTTTAAAAAAATATTATTTTTCCAATGAATGAATTAAGAAATTAACACAAAATTATAAATGAAATTTAAAATACTATAATATAGTTAAAAAAAAAAAAATAAATAAATATAAATACAATAAATATAATCACTTCCCTTCATTATATACAAAACAAAACATATTAATTTTTATTTTAAAATTAATAATTCGTTTAATTAATAACCTGAAAAAATAATGATTGTGTACTAGAAAATGATAAAAAATGTAAAGCAACAATATTTATTGTTAAAATGTGAATTATCAAATGAATTCAATAAAATAATATTAATTGTGTTATGCATTAATTTTAAATATAAATATTTATTTTTCGTTGAACAGTTCATATAAACAGAAATACATATATATTAAGCAACAATATTTAATTAAGTTCAAGCATAAGGTTAAATTGTAAAATAATAAACTTTCAAACGTTCAAATTCACAAAAAAAATAAAAATATTTTTTTTTATATTTTCTTAAAAATATGACTACGCATATGTATGTTCATCTATAAAATCTAATAAATTATTAATATATTTAATATGCCATTAAAGATATTATAGATAGTACATAACATTAAAGGTTTCTTTACATAAATATATATATTCCTTACCATTCATTGAACGTTTCCAAGAACCTAATTTTTTTATGTTTTATAATATTTTTATAATAATAATAAATTCCTCGTACAATTAAACTACCAAGTATTAACATAGGTAAACAATATGTTAGAATACTAAATATTTTAAATCCTATATAATTCTTCAGTTGACATGTACTGAACCAAAAAGCAGATAAAGGATTCTCAGGAGCACTACCCGTTAAACTAGATTCATCATACCCTGATAACTGACATAATGAATTTATTAAAATACCTATGGTTTTAAAATTCCCTAATGATAAATCTACTATAGGTATCACTGATACCAACAGGAACATTAATAAAAGTAAACAAAATCGTAATCCGTACTTTTTACGTTTTAATTTTTTGTAATCCTTATCATTAATTAACATCATTTTATTAAAAAAAACTTTATCATCAAGTCCATTCATTATTTTTTTTTCATAATGATTATATGACTTATGAAACATGGTGTTTTTATTTTTCATAAGTTGCTTAATCAATTGTTCCTTATATAATAAGCTTCTATATAATTTTTCTTTTTTTTCTTTGACCCATTTTTCATCATCAATTGTACATGATTTTTCGCTCTTCCATTTTTTATTATATGGGATCTTTAATTCTAAATCTCCAACATTTGAAAAAATATCCTTTTTATATTTTACTAATAATCGATAAATTCGTTTATCTAATTTTTTTCCAGAGCCATAATTCTCATCCAAAATTTCGTTAAACCTATTCTAAAAAAAAAATTTATAAGTATTTCATATAAAAATGGATAAATATTCCCATTCCTGAAACAATCATTAATAAAAATAAACAATAAAAATGTGAATAATACAAATTCCCTCAAAAAGTTTTATCATACCATGTCACTGCAAAAATGACACATCCAAATTAAAAGGATAAACATAAAAATTTTGATGTAAAAGATAAAACTAATATTTTGTTTCATGTTATAGTCTCTAATATTGTAATATATAAAATAAAAAGAAAATTAATATCATGTTATACACTTCCAAAAATAAAATAATAACTCTTATTTTTTTTTAATATTTTTTCTTAATTAACAAATATAGAATATTTTACTACAGTCAAAAAAAAAAAAAAAAAATACCTAAAAAAGGACGCTATATAATAATATAATTAATATTATTTATAAAAAAGTAACTTTAATTAAAATTACACAACATCAATTCATTTATATATATTCACCACGTATAATTTAATTACTTATTGTAGTAATTAAACAAATTTTTTTTTCATTATTTTTTATTACTTAGAAATTATGAATATATTTATCATATGTAATGTATAAAATATAGATATATGCTATTGTTCTAGGTATTTCTAGAATAATTACTATTTTTAAGTTTTCATTGAAATTATTCTAATTTTATAAATATTATATTTCGGAAAATGTACTTATTATTGATAAAAAATATATTAGGATTTATAAAAATGAAGAAAAAATTTTAATAAATTTAAAATATATATTTTTTGTGAAATTTTCTAGTTTTACTAATAACACATTCCTTACTTTATAGTCTACAATATGTTTAAAAAATCATTTTTTTTATATATTTATAATTCATAAAAATATGTATTCTTTATAAGAATGTAATGACTTAATTATTATTTTTGTATAATAATTTTTAAAAATTATTTTAAGTTAATTCTAATTTAAATGTTTATTTGTAAATGATATGTTTGTAGAAACACAAACTACTTTTTTTTTTAGTTAAATATATATATTTAGAAAAAATGTAATAAAAAAAAAGTGTAATACTCGTACAAAATGTGTTAATATTATAGTAATCTTGATACATTAATGTATTTGTTTAACTGTATGATGAATAATAATACAAATCTTTTTTGTTATCAACTTATTTTATGATATATATTTAAATAACAATTATAAAATTAAATCAAAATTTACGTAGATTCACAAATAATATTATGAAGGTAGGTATCATTTAATTTACATCTTATACATTTTACTATTCACTATTTGTAATATACTATATACATTTTTCCAAAAAATTAATATTATACAAATATATCTGAAATTTCTTACTAATATTTTGAACTATAAACTAAAACGACATTGTAGACATACGCAAATTGTTTAAATAATAGAATATAATTACGTAAAATATTATAATATTTAATACTAATAAAAGAAAAACCAAAATTATTAAGGAATATACTAAAATTTTTTTTAGCAATGTGGTAAACATTTTTATTAATATTTACACAAATATTATACTCGATTTTCTAATATAAAGCTATATTTTTGCAAAAAAATGGAAATACATAAACCATTTCATATGATGTACAATACGTTGTTAAATATACGTATAGTATAATAACTAAAAAATTATTGGACTTAATTTGGTGATTGAACTGAATTTACACAATAAAACTTTTGGGAAAATTAAAGTTGCATTAAAATAAAGTGTATAAAAATAATTAAAAAGCATATATATTCCCTAACATAATCAATTCTTTTAGTTAGTATAGTGCTTAAAATTTTAATTAATGTATATTGTTAATTGTAGAATAGACAAAATCATAATTATGCACTTATTGAGCTAACGTATAACTTAAATTTTCTTTCACTTAACATAATATTATTAAAAATATAACTAAAAATATCCAATAATATTCCTATTCAATAATGTAAATAGCTTATATTTTTATACATATTTAATATTCTACGTTTCCTGTTATAAACAAAAGTGGAGAGTAAAAATTCTTACTGCTCACATATATATGTTTGATTATTAATATGTAATGATGTTACAGAAAAAATATATTTCGAATAAAATTTTTTTTATATATTGATTGATGTTTAATTAAATTTTACAATTAGTATGTTATTCGTGTTTATAAAATACATATTCTTTAAGACATAAAGGTAAGAACAGTTCAGTAATTCGTTCTAAACACAAATTAACATTGGTTCAAAAATGTTTTCACTTAATATCAAAAACATAAAAATAAAATATATTTTTATTATATAATTTCTTTTGTAATATATTTTTAATTAATACTTATAAAGTATATTATATATAAAAATTACGTATGTTATACATTGATACATGGATGTAAGTCCTTTATTTAATTATATATTTTCATGAATTCTAAAATTGGTAATTTTCTATTAACAGTTAATTCATAAAAGCAAAATAATACTGGTTCATGTGAATAATTTTATCTTTAACTATTCAAATAATATAAAATTCCATTTAAAATATGTTTATATGATAAATTTCGTACAACACATACCTTTCATAAAAATTTGTTAAAATATATATTTATTAAGTATATGTTTGCATAATACATATTAAAAAAAAATAAAAATAAAAATTTAGATTTATTAAAAGAAGAAAAACCACGTACGTTTAAATTAGAACTAATATGTAATAAATAGGTTTAAAATAGTAATCATTTAATGATATACAACCATAAAAAAACCAAGAAAAGATATGATTGTTAAAATTATAAATTGCCTCGTTTCTTGATTAAAGTTCCTTTAATTTTTGTTTTATAAATCAAATTAAATGAGAACATATTTTACTTAAAAAATTTACATAAAAACATGTATTCAGATAATGTTCTCACATACAGATTACATATGTGTTAAGAAAACATAATAATATATAATAAACGATTCTATGAAATACAAAGTATACATATATATGTATAACAAATAAGATTAATAAATTACCTCATAAAAATACAGTGTATTAACAAAACAAAAATATAAAAATATCCAAATTAAAATAAATATTAAATTTATTTTTTCTATTTTGTGTGTCGACATATACGAGTACATAATCTAGAATGAATAATATAATTTATATGCATACAAGAAGGAATTTATTTAAGAACATAATATCATTTACAATATAGTAGATATATTTTAGGTGAGAAAAAGATTTTTTTATAAAATCGATGTATTTATTATAGCTAGGTTAAACTCCTTCCCTCCGTACAACAATTGTATATTTCAAGAATTTTACTAGTACGTAAATAGCCACTGAAATACTTAGAATAACTAACGCAAACATATAGTCCAATCCAAAGGTACGAGGAAGTTCTCCTATGAATGATTCTATATGTCCAAGATAATCATTTAGATCACCATAATAAGCAGTTAAAATAAAAAATTGAGATACCATTAAAAAAGTATTACAGGATGTACAAATATCAAAGCTGTACTAATATATGATGAATGTTTTAAAACCTCTTTCTTGGTAGAATATGTATATCTCCTAAATTTTTATATAAGACTAATTCTCTTATAACATATTTTCCAAAGAAATTATCTATCTCTGCGAACTGTTTACAAATAACATGTGCGTTTTTTGATTAATCTTCTGCATGAAAATCTTGAATTATCTGTATTCATAAATTCATATTTTTCATCATATTTGGATCCTCCACTATCATCTACAATTTCTGAATAATTATATCCATTTCCAAATAACACAGATATTAATTCTATATATTTTTTTTTATTCTCATTTTCTAACAATAGTCTACCGTTTCATAAGGCTAAAGTACTACGTCCATTATTCATATTATCTAATGATTTATAAAACGTATGATACAAAGAAAATAATATATTTTAACTTTTTACAATGTTATATATGTATTTATTTATTAAGAAATATTCTATTGTTATTATTATATATATATATCATATGAAGAAACAATGAATATTGAGCGAGTGTCCTAAGTATTATCAATATAGCACATTATCTGAATTAAAAAATTTACAAATAAAAAGTATAAAGATAAGAGTTTTAAATAAAATAATAAATTTTTTTTTTCTTTTCATCAAGCAATTATATTATAATATCTTTAACTAAATAAAAATATCATTGAGAATTCTAAAGGTACCGGAAGAAAGATATATGTATATATGCTAATATTTTATATATTGTTTTTAAAAGAAAGGTATTAAATTCCACAAATAATATACAAATATAAAGTATAAAAGTGAGAGTATAGTTTTAAATATATTTTAGTAAATATTTTTCTCAATAAAGTTTTATTTATAAAATAGCAGCACTAATTAAAATAATTTTAAGTAGAACTTATTCATTCAATTAAAAAATCACAGTATTTATTTGCATCAGTTATCTAAGATATAAATTGAAAATTTTTTTATTAATGCTTTTCAGAAAGAAAATGAAATAAATTTTTTTCTTTGGTAATAAAATTTTTTATTTTATATATAAAACAAAAATTATATATATGTTGAGCGGCTAGAGACCATGACATATATTAATATATCTATTAATTTTTTCTATCTTCCTAACCATAAAAATTGTTTTGTGTACATATTATACCTTTTAAAAATGATTTTATAATTAAAAAACATAAACAAATTTAATAAATATAACAGAAATGGTAGGATGGAAAAAAAAAGGTATACATTTTTTTACTACACAATTTTTTAGTTAATCTATGATATATAGGATATATAGAATATATATGCATTATCTTACTAAATGCTGCACTGTGTTAATAAGTTCATCGACAAACGTTTCAGATTTTACAAATTGAAATTCATAGGAGCTCTTTTATAATTTTGCATTAAAATTATTAAAGATAAAACATTTTAATTATATATAGCTTTATTAAATGTATTTTTTTTTATAACTATTTAAAGGAAACTTCTTTAATATAAGGATTTATTATTTTTCCGTCTATATGTTTTCCAAAAAAAAAAAAAAAAATTTATATATTAAATAGAAATATAAATAATAAAAAAATAAAAAATTAAAGTGTAAAGGGCAATTTAGTGAAAAAAGACCTTCATTAATTGTGATAATTTAAAATATAATTTTAAATAAAATGATATAAATAAGATATGCGAATGGATAATATATAAATATTACATAAAAAAAAATTAGGAAAATCTTTGATGAATTAATTTTTTTCAAGAATATTTTATATATTTCAGAAGAGAATATTCATTTTTAATCATTTATAAATAAACACTACTGAAAATCACATTTTTCATTATAAATTTTATGAAACTAAAGTAAATAATATAAATAAGATATTTTTTAGAATACATCATTAGAAGAAGAAAATATTATATCTCAATATTTTTATTCTAACCTGTTTGTTACTATTAGAATCTTGTTAATTATATAAGGAATATTTATTAAATATATTACTTTAATTATATACATTATAAATTTATATAATATTTTCTAGTCAATTACTCTTAAAAAAAGTAATTAATTAAATGAAGATAAAAAAAAATTAATTTATTTTTATATGACGCATAGCACATATTTCACTACTTCATTACACAAAAATGAGATAATTAAATTATTACTTTATCTCACACTCTTATATATATATAGTGTATATGTATTATATATATAAATATAAGAATACATTATAAGATTCCTTTTCATAATCTTTAAATATATCTCTTACAAGATTGTCACTTAGTATCCTAAATTATACATATTTGTATTAATATAATAAAATATAAGAGAATATGTTAATAAATAATACTATATATTATGAAGAATATCCTATAATTCGCATTATATAAACTTACATTCTTCTATTTATTTAGTAAATTATAAATTCTGATGTATCTAATTTGGCTACACATATTTTTTGCGTATTTATTTTCCCCCATATTATATTTTAAATGATACGTTTATTAAAAATATGTATGATGATATAGTTTAATTAATTATATCTATTAAACCAAATGAAAATTTGATCTATAAACAATTTTCATTTTTCCGTTAAATATAAAACTTGTTCTTCATTAGATGTATATATCATGTACTATTCATATTATATATATATATATATATATTAGTATATATTTATTGCACGTATGTATATATATATATATATGTGGATTAATATAATAATTTATATAAAAGCTTTAATATTTTTTTACATCTTCTGTATATAATGTCACTTGTCCTTCTCATTTCTTCCTAACTCGAGTTTTATTATAGTAGTTTATATTTTCTTTAATTAGTAATGTTACTCATATTATATAATTCGGGTGTATATTAATTCAGTTATTTCAGTATTTTGTTTAAAAATAAAGGATAATATAGGATACGTATTTTCAGTTAAATTTTATTTTCCAATAGTTTCATTATCATTTTTACAGTGATATTTTCTATAAAGCTATTGAATATTTGCAACTATACTATTACTACTAATATGTGTACTAAGATATACCATAACGAAATTATCTACTTTAAAAAAATAATGAAAATGATCGAAACTTTTGTTTTCGTTTATGTTTATTCATAGTGACATATTTATATTTTTTACACCATTAATTTATTAATATTAATTCTTTTTAATTAATCTTCTAAGTTCAAAACACTCTTAATGAGTTTATATATTATATATATATGTATAAGCTCAACTAATATAAGGTTAAAAAAAAACAAAAATTCAATTTATTAATGGGATTATAAAATAAATTTATAATTCTTTAAATATAGAGATCAAATTTTAGAGCAAAAATAAACAAATGGATTAATATAAATTACTAAAAGTTCAATTCCTTTCTAAAATATAAATTTTATTAAGAGTATTCATAGAAAAACAATTAAAAAAAAAACAATAAACCAAGTACCATTATATTCTACATTATATGAAGGAACCTAATAAAAACCAGAAGTTGTAGAGTATAATAATATGTAAATATTATATATAAGTCACTAAGAGAATCTATCATAATAATAATATTAAAATGCGCAAAATTTTGTTTATCTTTAATCTTATACTATTTAAAATATTATAAATGTTATTCACTTTTTTGTACCTTATATAACACATAAATAATTAATTAAAAACTATTAAATCATAATATAAAATAAGAATAAAAAATTAAAATATATAAAAAGTAATTATCATATATATTTTTGAAATTGTCTACATGAAGTCATTCACTATGTTTCATTGGATTGCATTTTTTTAATATAAATGTAGCTCTTATAAAATAAATTTATATTTTGTGTAAAATTAAATATATTATAATACAATTTATACAAACAGTAATTAAATGGTTGTATAAATTTAAATAAAATTAAATAAAAAATTAAAATGCAAATACAACTGCATTTATTCACTTTGTTTGTTCGTATGCAGAACAGGATAATTTTTGTATAACTTGAAACAAATAATATATTCTTTTGATTATATCAGCATATAATCATTTAAAAGTAAAACATCATAAAAACAAGATTATTTTTTACTTATACAGATGTAAATTAACACATGATATTTATGCTAATATATAAATTGTGATTTTTAATATTAATTTTAACGCAGGTGATTACATATTTCATGAAAATCTAGTTAAATACACATATATATTTATATATATGTATATATATATGAACAATAATACCGTATTAAGCGGAATCATTATATTCAATATGTAATGAAAGCATTAAAACACTTAAATTCACAAAAATATTAAAGATTTATATTATCATAGATTCACATTAAAAAATATATAACCATACAAGTGTACGTAAAAAATCTAAAAATTTATAATATTATTCTTTACATACGTTTATCTTTAAGTGATTTACATAGCTTAATTGTTCTAAAGGACAACATTAAAAAAAATTCCTTTTTTTCTAATTATTCGTTTCATATTTTAAATGCTTCATTTTTCCCTTTTTTAAGGCTTATACAGATAAAAATAATAAATATTATAACTATGAATGTTAATGTTGACATAACTCCTATATTTACTATTGACATAATTGATAATGCATCAGTCGAACTACCATAATAATCAGACCACGACAACGTTTCATATAAGTGCATTATCAATTCAGCTAATGGAAGCAACATAGGCAAAACAAAAAGAAAAACATATTTAATATATGACTTCTTTTTAATATTCTCATTATTAGGATTCATAACGCTCTTATCTTCATTTTTAAAAGACATATTGCCTAAGACATTATTTTTAAAACATGAATCTTTTTCGATATGTACAGATGGTATAATTTTCTCATATAATTCGCAAGCACCTTCACTATTTAATAAACTTTCATTTGACTGTAAATTTGTTTCATCGGTTTCTTTCATATTATTAGATTTATAAATTTTGTTTCCTCCATTAATAGTAGAGATATCTTCTTTTACACTTACCATATTCGAATCCCCTTCTTTAAATTTTCTAAAAAATCCAAAGGATTTTGTACTTAATATTCTATAAACGTTAATCGTTTTATAGAAATGTTTATCAATGATACCCTAAAATAAATAAAGTAAATATTCGTGATTTAAAAAAAAAAATAATTTCATGCAAACAATAGGTATTAATAATAAAACACACGAAATATAACTAATATAAAATATCTTTAAATAATATCATCAGACCTTATTATCATCAATATGACTTATCCAAGTTAAAAAAATAAATACATTAATTTTAATAAAAAACATTAACTTCCTTTTTTGGACCATGATATAAAACTTTTAATAATGCAATACATTCATTATGGAAAGAATTATAAATAATATTAAACATTTCTTCTGATAAACTATACTAATTTAAAAAAAAAAATTTGAATTATATTTTATTTCTTCGTAAAAAATAAAATACATATAACATTAATATTTGTAACAGAGATTAAGAATAATAAATTAAAAATAAATTATAAAATTTTTATTATATTATTATTTATTAAACACTCACCATTAATCAAAAAAAATAATTTATTAAAATAATTTTAAATTCATAATATATAATTTAATTATTAAATACAAAAATTTGATATTATTTCTTACTATAATTGTCAAAATAAAATAAAAAAAAGTATATATAATTTCTTGATATTTCAGATTAACTAATTTAATTTAAAATATATATTATTCAGAAATTCATAAAATAATATACCATATATTAAGGGTATAAATTATAATTTTAATGATTTTTTCTTATAAAATATTATATTTTCACAAAAATTATATTTTAAAAAAACCATATCGTAGAAAATATTTTTATTACTGATAAAATATATTAATTATTATACAATATAATACTAATTATGATTAATTAAAATAGAAATATTCTGTTTAAAATTTTGTTTAAATTTAGTCATACAACTTGCACTCATAATTTATTATATATTTTTAAAAGATTAATGATTTAATATGATAGTAAATGATGTATGTTAAGGTCAAATAACAACATAATTTTTATATTTCAGCAATAATTTTCAAAATTTATAACTTTTAATTTGTACAATTATTTATAAATTGAAATTTTTATAATTTATCAAATTATTTTATTTTATTTTATTTTTTAAATAAACATGCAAATTTAGAAAATATACAGTGAGAAAGAAGAAAATAAAAAAATTTAGAATTATTCATGCATTAAAATGTATTAATATCAGAATAATCATGGTGATATAATGTAGTTTTTAATTGTGCAATGACAAAAAATGGATAAACATTTTAGATATCAAAATAATATATCATAGATATTCAAGTAATTTTTATATAATAGAAGAAAATTAACAATCACATATGTGTACTAGTAAAATAATAAATATACATATCCTTTAACATGTCAAAGCATTGTAATAGTTCAAATTAATATATATTTATCTAAATTCGTGCTAAAAATTAAAATCATACTAATATATATGATACAGTTCATATGAATAAAAAAAAATTACAAACCAAAAAACATTTTAATATGCATATTTATTATTTATTGTAATGAGTATAATTTCATAACATATGATAAAAATTAATATTAACAAAAAACAAATAAAAATATATATTTTATGAATATTCATATTAGCAACGTATTTAGTCATCTATTTAACAATTGTCAATATAAGTTATTCTTATTTTCACTAGGTTGTATGTATATTTTCACAAAAAAAGTTCAGTATGCGTTATTTCATCTGCTAATTAATATTTTTTAAAATATACATAAATGCGATAACTAAAACATATATTAATATTATATTAAAATATTAACTTTAATCTATAAAAAAATGATTTTAACATATAAATAAAATTGTCAAAAGTGTTTCAAGGGGAACCCTATTCATCAAACTTATTTAATTGTGCATAAGAAAAAAAATAGAGTAATTTTTTAAATACGTTTTATTAAACATATATAACAAATAAAAATTATTTTAAGTATTTATTGTTTATCAACAATAAAGTAACTTATTTTGTCACTTTTATTTGGTTTAAAAAATTATAATTAAGTTTTTTAAAAAACCAACTATTGTTAATATAAACTATGTAAATGATTATACATTCTTATAAGGATATTAGCATGTTATATAATAAACCTATAAGAATATAAAATAGAAAAAATATATAGGTATAAAACTATTCATTGTGCGATTACGGATAATATATATTTATTTTCATTAGCATTAATGAAGATTTTTATTTTTAAAGATATTTATAACACATATTTATAGGTCCATTATTATGAACAAATAAAGATAAAAAAACAAGAAAACTTCATTATATCATCACTTAATATTTGATTACATTTAATTCATAAAGTTTATTCTTTAAAAATGTAAAATATAAAAAAATATATATAGTTTATCCAACTATATGTTTTCAGTAAATATACATTTAATTAGACATTCCATAACTTCATTAATATCCCATGAGCACAATAATAATAAATTAAATGTTTTCAATTCTTCATTTAAATGCATATATTTAGAATACATAAGTCAGAAGGAAGTAATAAATATATTATTTAATTGTACATCTATACCTTCCATTATAAATAAATCAGAAACAACATAATGTTATTTAAAGGATTTTATAATAAATATTTTTTATAAGTCATATATAATAAAATATATATTATGGAATAAACATTCTTTTTTTAAGAAAACATATATATATAAATATATATATCAGTGCAACAATATTCCTTCACATGGTTTCATAAAAATTAAAAAAGACAAATAATCTTTAATTTAAAAATAATTATACTTTACCTTTAATTGTGTCAGCAAATAATAATATTAAACTGCAACCAGTTAAAAAATAGAAAGTATATTTATTATGTTTCAAATGTAAATTAGCATACCACTTCAATATTGTTATGTGAATCGTCCTATAATATATAAATTTCAATAAACAAAAAACGTTTTTTTATAAAATCCTGTTAATATACGTAAATATATATATTAATACATAATTCTTAATGTAATAGAAACAATTTATTAAAATATACTTTTAAAAAATCTGTAATTTTTAAATTTACATAAATGCTAAGAACATTTTTTACTGTATAAAAAAAAGTACAGGTATAAATAGTAACATTCATAAAATTAAAGCAATTCTGTGAATTTTTTCTAGTCTCATCTCTAATGGAAATAAAGGAATTTTTAAATGTTAAAAGATTCTTTATACAAAAGAATATATTACTTATTATTCATTTTATCCTTTCCTGAACTTAATTTTTTGATACTTTTTAACTTTTTTATGGTAATAAACAACAGCTAATATAAGAGTAAAACCTAATATAATAAGTGGTACTATATACATTAGAAAACGTAAAAAACTCTCAACATAAACGTAATCCCCTAAGATTTCTTTATTCGTCACTATAATCCGCGTAACCTCGATTTCCGCTGACTTGAACAGGAAAAATAAAGGAGATTTCTTCAAAAATTTGTGTAAAGTAAGATACCACCCACCAGGAAAAATAATATATAATAGCTTAAACATCCCTAACAAAGGACCATAACCACAATAATATTCTAATATTGGAGATACTGAGAAAAATAAAAGCAGAATTACAGGCAAAGCAAGTCTTAATCCGCATTTTTTACGTATTATTTTTTTGTAAGTCTTATCAATAATTGTCCTATTGTTTTTAAGAAAATCTTCAAAATCAAGTTCTTTGAATATTTTTTTTTCTAAATGGGAATATTTTTTTGTCACTAACATGCAAGATTTGTTTTTCTTATCGTGCTTATAGCTTCCCCTATTATTCACTGAACTTCTATTTGACAGTTCCTGTATCCCTATTTCCCGTTTTTCATTAATAGATATATTTTTTACTTCATCCACCACATTATTTGGTAACTTTTCTTTTGAACATAAAATATTTAAATTCTTACCCCCTTTATATTTTGCAAGCAATCTGTAAGTTCCATTATTTAATTTACTACTACTACTGTGTTTCTTATATGTGGATTTCTCGAATTTATTCTAAAGAACAAATATATATTCATTATTTATATGAATAAATATTGTCATCCCAAAAAACAGTATTAATGAAAATAAAACACAAAAAATATATATAATATAAGTATTCTCAAATAATATTTTCATACTATATTACTGGACAAAAAACCTATCCAACTTAAAAATATTAAGATGTAAACTTTAATAAAGAAAAGTAACTTAATTTTTTTTTCCATATTATACATCTCAGTATTGTAATATAATCTACAAGAAAAAAATAAACATTATTATAATATTCCTTCGATTATAAAAGATACTATATTTACTTATTCAATTTAATTTTTATATATATTACCGAAAAAATATAATAAAATATATATAACCATAAAGTTATTCACAACTTACATAAAAAACAAATCAATAAAAATATAAATTACATAATTTTTATCCTAATGATATATTTTAAGCAAAAAACAATTAGAACATGGTAATATAAATTCATTAATATGTATTATAAATATATAATATAATTATATAATGGTGCAACTAAATAATTTTATTTAAGATTTTCAAAAAAAAAAAAATATATATATAATTTTCAATACTTTGGAACACTCAATTTATAGAATGTAGAAAATAGAGATAATTTATTGTTCTATTATGCTATATATTAAGAGCACAATTACTAATATTGGGGATGTTTTAATATTAATTATTCTAATTTATATAAATTATATTTAGGAAATAATTATTATTTCTAATAAAAAAATTAACCCGTATAACAATAATAAATGATATAATCAATATTAATACAAATTTATGCGGTATATTAGTTAAAACAAATTCATATGTTACTATGCAATGATATAAATTATTATGAAATGTATATTATATTTAAGAAACCTTATTAATAATAAAATATCCACATTATGTTAACATGTATATTTTAATGCAATATGACTGCTTCTTTATTTTTTTAACATAACATATGAGAATTAAAATTTTTAGTTAATTTTAATTCGTATAATTACTGAAATGAAAATTTTTTAAATTCTTCTAATTCACTTTTTTATAATTATATATATTTATAACAAACATTTAAAAAATAAAAAAAAAAAGGTCACACTTGTATAATATGTATAAAGATACTTATAACTTTAATTCAGTAAGGTATTTGTATTATTCGGTTTAAAATAAAAATAAATATCTTTTTTTTCTATCATTTTATTTTACCATATAAATTTAAGTAATTTTTATACAATAGAATAAAATCAAGAATTATGTAATACCATTAATAAAATAACAAGTGTTAATATCCTTTCACTTATTTATACATTATTGTAGTACTAAATAATAAATAACTTCTACTTAGAGTTACTATAAATAAATATTATTCTAATGAATGTTTACCACTTGAGTTCCATAAAATGAACACTACACCAGAATAGTAAATTATAAACCATAAACTTCTAGTCTACTATATTAATACAATACAAAAAACTTAAATTAATTAACCTTATATTGATATATATTCTGAAATAATATAATAATCAGAAGTTATTAAATATTAAAGATAACTCATTATTAAATATATTAGTTTGATACTAGTTTATTTTTCAAAGTTTCTTATAACGAAAAATAAAAAATATAATAAATAATTAAACAAAAAGGAAATTATGTTATTCCATAAAAACTGTATAATAATAAATAAAACATTCAAATTAATATATTATATAAAAATGTACAAAAAAGTTTATATAGATGTAAATGTTCAAAACAAAATTTATTATATTTAAAGTTATCGCCTTTTTAATTTTTTATCTAGTTCGTATTATATAGAAATATATATGGCAAACATAATCTATTGTCTTAGTACATTATTTCTAAATCACTTGACATTATATATGTAGCTGTCTGGGAATATTTCATTGAAGATGATAAGAATAACAATATCGCCTTCTTTTCAAATGCATCTGATAAGATTGTAAAATATTCCCTTATAATTCGTGCATAATTGTAGTATGATTCCTATCCTTATTTTTTCCTTTCCTTAGCAGTGTTATACCTAACTATTATACAAGTGAGAAAACTAATATATATTAGAAAAGAATATAACATGTATATTTATTTTATATTTATAATTTATTTTTGTAAATAAATTATAATAACATAAATAATTTATATATTAAAATCGATTTTTTATACATTATAAAAAAGGAAAAACGGAAAACTTATTCCAAAACCTAAGGAAACTAGCAAATAAATTAATATAAGAACCGATTAAGTTATATTATCTGTTTTTATGGAATTATCAACAGATTTAATTATTTTTCCTGTATATTATGTATTACAACTGGTTTAGTTATACTCTGTGAGCTTCCTAAATTACCAGAAGAAAGAGAATTTATACTATATAATACTTTATTAACTGTTACTAAATAACTAAATTTTTCGGTTTCTTTATTTCTTTTAATTTTAATTCTTTCTATCTCCATAGGCATTTCTTTCTTTAGTCCAAGTATTTTTTCACAGCATTAATCTGTCTCTTTGTAATGATCACTGCCTTCTCGTAATGTGAATTTCGAACAAGGTCCTTTTTCTTTAAACATATTACTAAGATCTTCATTTCCCAATTTATTAAGAAATTTATGAATTGCTGCATCTGAATAATCCTCATCATCTAAACAATTCATATCTGAAATTTCTCATTTTTCTGAAATTACACCAACAAATAAAAACTTTCCATTATTATTTGTTTCTTGGCTTCTGTAACCTGGATTTACCTTTTTATATTACTTAATTATTGGAGTTAAATTACATAACGCATATCCCTTATCATGCAGTTGCTTATACTTAAAAAAATTAAATGCACTCATAATTTCTGATATTGGATCCTAATAATTCAGAGGATTGTTCAGTGCTCTTATTTTCAATATTTTCTGAGTAATAGTGTGATTAATTGCAGTTATTACTTAGATAATAATTTCCTTGGACTATACTTACTATCACAATCAAAATATTTTTCACACTCTCTCCAATAATAACAGTAGTTCTCTTGGTTTATATGATTTTTAAACATTTCATTAATATAATTAAGTTATTTTTTAATTTTTTCGCAATGAACAATTTCAGAATTCTATTTATTTTCAATAGTATCATATAATTTTAAATAATCATATAAATATTTCACTTCCAACCAATAATCTAAATTAAAATAATCAATATCAAACGAACAAAGACATTATTATAGTTCAAAACAATAATAATTTGGTATTTTTTTAAATTCATTATCAATTTATTACACAAAATTTTTGTGTTATTTATTTTTAAAAACTTATAATATTTTATCATATAACCACTAATTCAAGCATACACTAGAACATTTATGCAATTTTTTCTTTTTTCTTTGTTTTAATGATATCCTAATAATTTCTTGCAATCTTTTTACATTGTTTTCTCATGTATCCATTTGTTTCAAATACAACCATTTCACCATAATATTTATTAACAACCTTATCACTGAAACAATGTTGTATTCATTATATTTTTCATATGAATATAAAACCTTCAAAATATTTTCCTAATAGTATAAGAAGTATATATAAATAAGTTAATTTGAGTTTTAACAAACATTATAAATTAATATACAATTTCTATGGATTATTTTAATGCACCTTCTTTAATAATATAAGAGTGCATTATTCCTATTAGTTAGTTTCATTGATTTATAACTATAATAAAAAAGGCATTTTAAATTTTATTGCACGATATTCTAACACGTTCACATTAAATATTATCATAAATAATATTAAATTACTTAAATTAATATTAACGTATATAAAAATATTTTAATGAACATGATAAATAGTTTTTTCTTTAATTCCATCGCGAATACAAAAATTAGATAAAAAAAGGATAATTAACTTTATATAAAAAATTTCAATTATATAATTATCTTACGAGAAGTTATGAATATTATTATATTAAATTACCATAACATAATTTAAAATTATCTTTAAATTTCACTTCTTTAAAAATCATACTCATGTATAAATAGATAAGTTACTATAATATATAATATACATTTGAAAATGTGAGACTATTTACCTACCAGATACAAATGCACTACACGGGGATTTTAAATATTGTTATAAAATATATTTAAAAATATTTTTTAAAAATAAAAACTTTAAAATAAATTAAAAAAATACAATTTGATTTTCAAATATATATCTTTTTTATACAATTCACTGTATAAATAAAAATAATATGTGAAATAGAACTAATAGATAACAAAAAGTTACAATTTATTCTCTATTATGATAATTTTTTCTGCTCAAGAAAAAATAATTATTTAGCTTCAAGAAAAATATAACAGTCATATATTAAAATGATCATAACTCTTTTTTATCAATAAGTAAGAATTTAAAAATACTTCCTCTCCCATAGTAGACATAACTTTTAAAATATTTCAATCAAATAAAAAGTAATTGTAATCAGAGTTGAGATTATATATAAAAAGCAATAACACTTTATCTATCTATGTATTGAATTAGAATATTTACTAATTTTAAAAACTAAAAAAATATATATAACATTCAACTATTTATTAATTAAACTTTAGCTTTATATTAATAAAGCTCTAATAATGTTGTATAGAATAATCATAAAAATTTTAAAGAATATATTATATATTACTAACAAGTCGCTTCTAACGAAATCCTACATTATATGTACAAATGACATTCCTATAAATTTTCATTTTTAAATCCATTATATAATTGTATCAGTGTCATATAAATTGGCCATTATACTCGTAGATTTAACAAAGAGATTATTCTGTTTTCTTTTAATTATTTAATAGCCATACAAATCTTAGTAAAATATTGTTTATATATATGAACAATTGTTTTTAAAAATAGAAAATATTTCTTCTTATGCATAAATCTTTTGTTTTAATATTTAAATAAATATCAATATATATATTTTATTTACGTAAATTTAGAGGGTAAAATAATGTATATATTTAGTTTGAAATTATGATATGTGCTTATTAAAAATATTTAATTTAAGTAAGCAAAACACAAATATAATATAATTATTTTACAAATACATAATTCTAAAAGAGATATATTATAAGTAGAAACTTATAATATATTCATAAAACAAAATATAATTTAGTATTTACTTTTCTAAAAAGGAAAAAAACCAAAATTTCTCCATTTATATAGGAAAACAAAAGAAAAACACGGAAAACCATATTGTTTAATATACTAGATTTTGTATCAACAGTATTACGAGAAGTATTCATAATTCTAAGAAATGCTTTTATATATGAAATTCCCATTCTAGTAATCATAGCTTATTTAGATACAGTATCGATTACTGTTTCTAAAGATCTACTTCCTGATACTCTAAATGTTGCTGATTTTTGCGCTCTTGTTCTTTCATTTTCTTTTTCTCTTTTACATTTTTAAATACTTTTAATGCTTCGGAGTATCATGATACTTCATGTATAATTTGGTTTACAGTTGATCCCTTTTTTTTTTCTAGCAATACCTGTTTTATACAAGAATTTAAATTATTTGAAAATACGAAAGTTATCATTCTCCTGTTACTTTGGATCAGGTTGCTATTTTCATACCTAAATTTCCATTTAACTTTTTCATTTATTCCTTTGTAATAAGAAAATATTTTAGCTACTTCCTTGGGAATGATATAATTCACTTTGTTCTGATTTGTTGCAGTTTGAAGTTCTACTTAGTGAGCTCTAAGAATTTTCGTCTGATTTCCTTCTGTTGAATCTGCTCGTAGTGTTGCTTCCATTTCTCTCGATGAAGCTGTTTTCGTTGTCAATTAAGATCCTGGTGAAACTGTTGTGAATACTGCAACTGGAATTCCCTAAGGATTCCTAACTTTCCCTTGTCCATTAGTTTTAATTCCAGTACCATTACTACGGGTTCTCACAGAGAATGCTGCAAAAATACAACGTAACCTCTTGTCATCGTCAAATGTATTGCCTTATGTTACATAAAACGTTTTCAATAATTCAGGATCTAAAGGTTTGGTTCCTGATTTTTCCACTGATTTCAGCTGTAACAATTCTTTGTAATCCATTACAATTTCCACTGTTTTTAGATCCTAATCCAGATAAGATTTTATTTTGATCAAACTTATAATCACATTCCAAAAAATAATTTAGACACTTCGACATTTTATGTCAGCAATATTCAATCTTCTCTCTTTTAAATAGATTACAGATAGACTTAAGTTATTGTTTATGTTTATCAATTCTAACATAATCCCATACTTACATTTAAAGCAATTATGATTTCTAAAATAATGATTCAAACGTTTCTCCTTCATTTTATAATTCAGCTCCTCTTTGATATTATGACCAAAATCATAATAACTATAAAATTCCTGATTCGTTATAATAGATGTCTGCAAATTACTAAAAGCTGTAACTATGTTACAAATATTAGTATGTGACAAATATGTTTTAAACAATTTCCATATTTCTTCCTATACCTAGTTTTTATAATGTGAACAACGGTTATAACAGTCTTCTGATTTACTCAGATTAGAAAAATATATTAATTTTCCAATTTTGGATATATATTTTAAACTTCAACCTTTTTACAAAGATTAAAACTAGCATTTTTGTCAATTCATTTTTCATAATTCGATTCTTTACAAAAACTTTTATTAACTAAATTAATTTCTGGATTATTTAATTTATTTTATACCTTTTTCCTGGATAAATCTTGTAATATTTCGTCTTAAATATTTAATAAATAATATCGATTGCGTAAACCCATAAATACTTATACAGAATAAATTTAATCATTTTTTTTAATAAAAAAATAGTATTAAAATAAAGGAGAATAAATTATTATATCTATAAAAAATGAAAATAAATGAAAAATACTTCATCTATTTCCATAGTTTCCCTTCAATTTTACAAAGTACACAGTACATGAAATGATTAATATCATACATATATAAATTTTCATGCATAAATAATGACAACTTATTTATAAATGACACGTATTATGTTTTTTTCTTATTGATATTTACATTTATTTACAAATTTCTCAATGTAAATTTTAACTGAATTTATTCTATAGAATAAAATATGATTGTATAGTTTTTGTTATTTTAACATTTTTAATTGAAGATAAAATAACTTTAATGTTTAAGAAGTATAATAGGAAATAGTAAAAAAGAAGGATCGTAGCATAGTAAATCTTTAATATATATATGTAACGATTCATTATTATTACACTATTTTTAGTAGTAAATAATATTATTAATATAACAAGTTGAAAATTATATGCATACTGATTTATGGGCCTGTAAGCATTTTTGCAATTATAAACATTTGTATATGTCTAATGATGGTTATATAATAAAAATACTAAATATTCTTTTCGTTGAAGTAATTATTCCTTTAAAACTATTTATGTATAGTATTGCGGATAGTACAATAATACTACAGAATTGCATTATCATCATTAAAGGAACGCATATAACCAAAATTAAAAAAATATAAATAAAAGAGTAATATAAAAAGAAGTTTAAATAAAAAATAGAGAGCAAATAGTTTTTAATAACACAATAATATTACTTATAGTATATTTATTATTATTATAGTTTCATTATTTGTTAAGGCGTCCATTATAAATGAAAATTTCTTCAACTTCATTAATCAACTCACTAAGTTATAACTCAAGATTTCATTTATTATTGAATATCTCGGAACTCATAATGAAAATTTTACTACACATCAGCATATTTATATGCAAAAGTAAAAATAAAAAGAATTATTTTTAATAAGACTTTTTAAGAAACCGAAATATATATTAATTTCATTAAAAAGAAGGCTAATAATGCATTTATCTATGCAGTTTAATAAAAATATTATTTCTTATTTTACTAAAAAAGTATTAATATTACCTCCATACAATATATTAATTATTTTAGGAAACTACTATGTTTGTTTTAAATGTTTAATAGATCCAAAAATAGTGTCTAAAAACATCATTATTACGTTAAAAAATATATAAGTATTTTTTATTATTTCTAATATTTTTTCCTCTAATGATAAATGAACTAAAATATAACTAATTATAACAATGAATTATGAAAACATTAAATAATATTTTAGAATGTTTATGTATATATTCCTTTAAAATCCAGAATTTTATATATTCATACGTATAAAATATTGTAATTTAAGGTTATGGCTATAATCGTGTTTAATAAATATATTGCTCTTCAAAGCTAAGTAGGAATTAATATTATTCATATATATATGGTTAAATGAAATTACTTCTCCTTGTAAGATACGCATAGAATAGAAGAAATTAATTATTTTATTTATTATTATTTATTCGTTTTTTTATTTTTTGCTATTGTTATTTATTTTATACATATGTATTTCCATTTTACTCTATAAATATAATGCTTTACTTTGTTCATACATTTATAACTTATTTGTAATAAAATATAAATACGTATAAGATTATGTTTTCTTAATAAAGCTAACATAAAAGAATAAATAAATATTTAATACTAAAATTCTCTATGAACAAAAAAAAAAAAAAATTATATTTTATATATTTTTAAAGGATTTCTTACCTTAATTTTCATCTATATGGTTTACTTCTTATTTTATATATTTCATTCTAAGACATTAGTAACTGTTCTAATTAAGTGGCTTGTTTTTTTTATTCATGAGATCATACTTAATAATCTAATAATATTACAATAAATGCCGCATAATTATAATAAAATAATTTAATTATTTTGATAAATACTTTTCCTAAATTATTTTTTAATTTTTTTGCCTTTTCATGTATGGTTAATATTTTATCTTACAAGATTGTTTGTACTTTTGCATTTTTTAAATTATTATTTTAATAATTTATAAAAATAATTATTTTATAATGATTATTATATATGTAATTTTTTTTATAATTTTCATTTTTTCATATATACTATTTCATATAAATCATATATCGATAAAAAGTACACACCAAAATAATTAATCATTACAATTTAAGTTAAAAATTCTTCTTTATGATGTTCTTCTTGTACCTTTTAATGGTAGAAAGATCGGGTGGAAAATGATAAAAAAAAAATTTTTTTTTAAATAACTATTGTAATATTATTGATTTATTTTTAATAAAATTTATGTATTTTTGGTAATAAATTAAATTATTTCATATAGTAAAAAATAATATATTAATAAGTTAGTATATTTAGAAAATCATCAAATTTAATATATTAGCAAAAACTTCAACTTGTCTTAGTCATATGAAGCATATTATTACAGATAATCGTTTTTGTTGAAAGATAACATAATAAACTAAGAAAAAATCCATTTTCATCATCCATATTTTATATTTAGTCTAAGAATATGTATTCAGATATCCTTGAAGTGGAAATTGTTATAATGTATTTTTATATTACAGTTAAAATAACAATCATATTTAAATATAATTAAATATTATATTATTTATAATGTATGAAATAAATTTTTGCCAGTAAAAAATTTGAAAAAATATAGAAGATATATATATATTTTTTAACTGTAATTAAATATTTTAAATGATATGCAAATTATATATTGACGCAATTTTAATGTATACTTCATACATTTGTATTACTAAAATGTAAACTAAATTCTTATCATATGAAACTACTTTTCTTAATTTAGATTACTCAGCATAGTAATTAAATTCTTTTGATTATACTTTTATTTACTACGCGTACAATGTTTTATGATCGCTGAATTTCTTCGCTAGTTATATATCAGTGGTGAAAATAAATAAATATATATATAGTAAAAGCTATTTAATGAATTATACATTTTTATTAGAAAAATAAACAAATATTAAATAATAAAAAGAATATATTACATTAATTTGAAAAAGTCTTTCATTTAAAAATATTATTAATGAAATGAGTGTATATCATTAAGGCTACTTATTTACTCCATAAAACAGTTCCTTTTCCATTTTTAAATATATTATGGATTTCTATGACCTTTTTTCGTATATATATTAACATGTTGAAAATAAAGAAACATGAATTTTTCAGTTAAATTACTATTAAATGATTCAATAAAAATGTACACAAAATTATGATCATATTCTTCTGATCATTTAAAGAGGTAAACAGATAAAATAGCATTACAACTTAAGGATATAAAACCTTTTAATAAATAAATTATATTCAAATATTTGTTCTTATCCCATGTGAAAAAATATTTTTTCTATCTTATTTTGTTACGTATTGTGCAATTTTGAGTTAATAGATGTTTAATAAATATTTTTATATGATTTAATCAGAATAATAAAGCTTGTATATTATAAGTATTGTCTATCTTGAAATAAAATAACTTGTATAGATATATTATATATAAAACTAAAGCATAAAAATTATTATCAGTGTATATAATTTAATAATTTTTCATTTTCTAAAATATTCTTAATATAACATATTTTTCTTTTCAATACTTTACAAGGAATATGTATCCAGTAATAGACATACATAAATATTTCAATAAAATATTTAATCCCCACATGCTAGTACTATATTTAAAATATATTTATATACCTTTATATCATGTTTCACATTCTATAATTTATAAAATAAACAAAATTAAAATTAACCTAAGAAAAACATCCCAATATATTTATTTATTAGGTAATATATAGAATATATATTATTAAAAAATTTAAGAATTTAGTATATTTATAAAAATTAATAAAAAATTAAAACATCTTAAAAATAGTTGAATTCATAATAACAATTGAACATTTATCGTAATTCGTATCAGCTGATATCCTTGTTTAGTTGGTAATGTAGTAAGTAACCAATTACTATTATAATAAGTTTAGAAAGCAATTCAACCAAGAAACATATTAAAAAAATTAAAAGAACTTATATATAAAACAAAATAAGTTATATATATTATTAATAAAATAAGTATATTACTGTTTTAAATTCATCAATTTTACCAAAGCACATGAATTAAATTATTCACTATATCTAATATAATTATTATTGATATACAAAAATAACAGCATATAACATATTAAGAAATTATATATAAACTTTCCATTATTTAACCCCTAATAATTGATATTTAGAAAGAAATACAACCAATTATCTATTAACATTTTCTTAATTACTGTACAATAATTTTATCTTTTAATGATATAAAAAATATATAAATTATTTAATTATAATTATAATTTTCATTGTAATATATATTCAAGTAATTTGTGGAACCCTAAGTAAACATTACAATTAGATACAAAAATAATATAACATATGCTATATAAACTTTACATTTTTATAATGATTTAGAATCCACAAATTTGTAAGCAGTTATAAATATTCCATAATTAGGAAGCACATTATTTCATTATATATTTACAATTTCACATTTAAACCATGTAAAATATTACATGCTTTAAAAAGATTTTCGCATTTGGCATTTTTTATAAAACATTTTGAATAATATATATTTTATAGAATATGTATTAACATTCTTTTTTTGGTGAAAAAAAAATTTATATATATCCCACTGTGATAAAAATTATTCATATACATAAAATGAATGCATAAAACGCCATATTTATTGTTAACATGACTATAATAATACATTTACTTAAATAACTTAAACGAATAATTATTTTAGACTTAATAAAAAAAAAAAAATGTTTACTTAGATTGAAAGTACCACGCTCCAATAATATCACACAAATTATTCCATTATATAATGATTTTAAAACAAATATGTATATGTTATTCATGAAATATACTTTAACATGAACATGTATATATAAAAACAAAATATTTAGTTAAGCTAAAGTCATTCCTTAAAATACAAATTAAAATTTATTCATACAGTCAAATATTTAAATTAACAAAAGAACTAAGAACGTACCTTCTTACTGTCTCCCGATAAATCCACTAGTATATATAGGTGTATTTGTAAAATAAAAATAGTTATTGTTATGCTTGTTGAAAATATATATAAATGTATCACTACATTTGTTAAATTCATCTTCACAGAAAAACACATATTACCTCTTATTTAATCTTTTTTTGAACTTAATATTTTCATATTTTATAACTTTTTTATAGTAATAAACCATCCCAAATATAAATATAACAACAAATATAAGGAAAGGTACGCCATAAATGAAAATAGTTGATGCACATATTTTTTCTAAATAGCCCCACTGACCACTGCTTAACAGTGTAACCAACTGTCCATCTACCCCAGTCAGGGCATTTTTTTCGCCTAAAGTTGGGGATAACAAGTGTAATAAGCCTAACAACCCACCATCTACTAAATTCTCTAATGAAAGATCTAATAAGGGTAGTATCAATATCAAGATAAATAACAAAAGTAAAGCAATACGTACTCTGCGTTTTTTACGTGCTAGTTTTTTATATTTCTTATAATCAATAGTTATAATATTTTTAACGTAATCTTCATAATCAAGTTTTTTAAATATTTTTTTTTCAAAATCGAAACATTTACTTGTTTTAGATTTAACACATTTACTTTTCTTAACATTTTCACCGCATTGCTCAATGTATAATGAACTTCTACAAGATAGTTTGTGTTTTTCATTTGTTCCTTCTTTATTATTATATATATTTTTTTCTTTTTTCGCTTCATTAAATTGCATAACTTCTTTAAGTTTTGCATTACTTGAATATTTATGATGTTTATAATTTGCTAATATTCTATAAGTTCTTGAATTAAATTTTCTACGAAGATTCCATTTTTCAACCAAATTTTTATTTAAAGAGTTCTAAAAGAAAGAAAAAATGTAACTATTTCTTATTTAAATGGAAAAATATTATCATACAAAAAAAAAAAACTAATAAAAGTAAATAATTACAATATAAACATTACAAATTTATTTGAATAATATTGTAATACCATGCCATTATAAAAGTGATATATACAAGGCAAAAGTGTAAACGCTGAAATTTTAATAAATAACAACACAATTTTTTGTTCCATCATAAGGTTTTACAAAGTTTATTATATATTAAGAAAGAATTGTATCTATAATAAGTGTTATATATTTAACGTAAAATAGTACCATATATTTTTTTTCAATTTTTGTTTACTATTTCTTTATAGAAAGATAATGATATATATATACTCAAAATGCATTTTACTATATGGACCAAAATAAAATGCCTTTAAAAACATGTTATAAATTTTTAATATGTACGTTATGAACAAAGAAATAACTTTAAATTAAATGCTATAATTTTAATTCATTCATAAATATTCAAAATGAGTATGATAATTATTTAATATAGTTGAGTAATTGTAAGTTTTTTTTATACAAATATATCAAAATGAAAAAAAAAAGGTGATATATTAATATTTCGAAATACTCATTTAATTTACAGCATAAAGCGTATAGAATATAGATTTATAGCAATATTTTACATATAAAGAGAGTAATTTTAAATTTTAATGATGTTTTCATATTATTATATCTAATTTATAAGATATTATATTATGAAAAAACGAGCTATTTATTTTATAAAATATCAATTATTATAACTATATATTAATTGTAATAATTAATGAACTACCAAATAACTGGCACAAGATTTTTATTTTATGAAATATAACACACTTTTTAGTTGTCATATAAGCAGAAACATTATGTTATGGTTTACAATATATTTCGAAATTTAAATTTATTACGTACCTATAATCCATCAAAAAATATGTACATTTAAAAAGTAAATAAAGACATTTTTTATTAATGTGTCATACTTTCAAAAAATTTAATTAATTAAATCTAATTTTTACTATTATTTCTAAATGGAGATTTTTTTTATTAACACCCCTAATGTTTTTATTTTTTATCTGCATATGTATATTTGAACAATTATTAATATATTAGAATAATAAAAAAAAAAGTAACATCAAAATAAGTTTATGAATATTTCATACAATAATAATAATTTAAGAAATTACAAATAATAGAAATTTACTTATAATATTAATATATAGGTTATTATATACAAATTAGAAATAAGGAAGTGTAACAATATTGTTTACCAAAATATATAATATAGTAACATTTGTACGTACAATTTTAGGCTAATATAATATTTTTTGTTTGGTATTTTTACAATTATATTTTATCAGATAAATAATCTTATAGATTCGAATTAAAAAATGGATAAAAATAAATGAAATTTATTTTTTTTAATAATACATATAGAAAAAAAAATATATATATTCTTTTCCATTACCTCTGCTGCATATCGGATGTAAACCAGATGACAATTATAAAATTATTATATTTATAAAATATAATTGCAAAAATCCTATATAAAATTTTATTTTACTTTTCTTATAAGAAAATAATATTTTTCTAAATAATAAATTGAGAAGTTAACGATAAAGAAAAAAAATAAAATTTTAAATACAATATTATATTTAAAAAATAATATATAAATATGATAAATATTATCACTTCCTTTCATTATGTACTAAACAATGAATGTTCACTGTTAATTTAACAGTAATAATTCATTTTCTTAATAACCTTGAAAAATAATAATTTTATAATTGAAAATGATAAAAATGTAAAGCAGAAATATATATGGTTAAAATGTAAATTAAGAAATAAATTCAATAAAATAATATTAAATATGAAGTTATGTATTAATTTTAACGTACAAGTATATATTTTTCTCTAAAATTATAATATAAACAAAAATATATATATAAAGTCATAATGATTAATTTACAGCAAAGAATACATTAAATTACAAATTAAGAAACTTTTAAACATTCAAATTCACAAAAAAATAGAAACATATGTTTTTTACATTTAAATATAAATATAATTACGTATATGCATGTTTATATATAAAGTCTAAAAAATTATTATTATATTATGTCATTAAAGATATTACAGTTAGTACATAATATTAATGGCTTAACATAAATAAACGTGTTTCTTACCATTCCATGAACTCTTCCAAAAATCTAATTTTTTTATGTTTTATAATATTTTTATAATAATAAAAAATTCCTCGTATAAGTATAATACCCATTATTAAGATAGGTAAACAATATATTAGAACACCAAATACTTTAATTCCTATAAAATTCTGTATTTTACATGTAGAAGACACCACAGCTTCTAAACCTTCCGGAGTAGGCGCTCCAGCACTGGGTTCCCCGCCGTTACTATATCCTAATAAACAACATAATTCCTTTAAAACATTACCGATAGATTTAAATTCCCCAAATGATAAATCTACTATAGGCAAAATTAATACAAATATGAACAATAATAAAATTAAGCAAAGTCGTAATCTGTATTTTTTACTTTTTAATTTTTTATAGTTCTTATCATTAATTAATATCATTTTTTTAAAAAAAGTTCTATCATTAAGTCCATTCAGTAATTTTTTTTCATAATTGGAATATGATCCATGTAACATGGTACATTTATTTTTCATAAGTTTCTTAATCAATTGTTCCTTAATTAATGAACTTCTATATAATTTTTCTTTTTTTTCTTTGTCCCATTTTTCATTATCAATTCTAAGTAAGTTTTTGTTCTTTTGTTTTGTATTATATGGTATTTTTAATTCTAAATCTCCAATATGTGAAAGAATAACCTTTCCGCATTTTCCTAATAATCGATAAATTCGTTTATATAATTTTTTATCAAAACCATACTTTTCATCCATATATTTGTCAAATCTGCTCTAAAAAAAATAATGTAAATATTTCATATATAAATGGATAAATAATCCCATTCCAAAAAAAAATAATTAATAAAAATAAACAGTAAAAATATGAATAATATAAGTTCACGCAAAAAGTTTTATCATACCATGTCACTGTAAAAATGACATATCCAAATAAAAACGATAAACAAAGATATTTTGATAAAAAAGATAAACATAATATTTTTTTCCATGTTATAGATATTTAATAATGTAATATATATAATAAAGGAAAAATTAACATCAAGTTATACATTACCAACCATAAAAATATACCTCTTTTATTTTTTTTAATATTTTTTCTTAACAAATTAACATATACAGAATGATTTACTACATAGCAAAAAAAAAAAAAAAAAATATACCTAAAAAAAAATTCTTTAAAATATGGTAATTGATATTATTTATAAAAAATTAACTTTAAGTAAAATGATGCAACTTGAATTCATTCATATATATGTACAGCGTACAACTTAATCACCTATTACAGTGATTAAACAAATTTTTTTTTATGATTTTTAATTATTAGGAAATATTGAATTTATTTACAATATGGAACGTATAAAATATAGATATGTGTTATTGTTCTAGGTATATCTAGAATAATTATTACTTTTAAGTTTTGCTACTATTCCATTTTTATAAATATTATATTAAGTAAAATGCAGTTATTATTGATGAAAAAAATATTATTATTTACAACAAACAAAACAAAAGTATTAATAAATTCAAAATATATACTTTTTGTGAAAATATATGTGTTTCATTAATTATAACACACGCATTCTTTTATCGCCTACAATGAATTTAACAATTCAAATTTATTATATGCTATCTAATGTATTAAAATATATCATTTTAAAGGAAAATAATAACTTTTTATTTTTATATAATAACTTTTGAAAATGATCATTTTTAGTTTTATTTATATCGTTATTTGTAAATGAGATATTTTTAAACTCACAAATTACTTTTTTTCTTTTTAACGAAACTTACATATATAGAAAAAATGTAATAAAAAAAAAAGTGTAATAAACGTATAGAATCTGCTAATATTATAATAGTCTTTATTCAGTAATGTTTTTTTTTAACTCTATTATGAATTCTAATTTCCTTTTTGTTATTAATATATTTTATAATATACCTTTAAATAATAGTTATAAAATTAAAATAAATCTGAAATTAAGTGATTTCAATAATAATATCATGAAAGTTGTTATCATTTAATTTATTTCTGATATATTTTATTTATCACTATTAATAATATACCTTATACAGTATTACTAAAAATTAAAATTATACTAGTATATCTGAAATTTCTTACTAGATATTGAACTATGAACTAAAACGCTTTTGTAGGAATAAGTGTAATGTTTACATAATAAAATATAATAAAACGAAATGTTACACCATTTAATACTAACAAAAGAAAAAAGTAAAATAATTATTAAGGAACCATTTAAAAATTTTTTTAGCAAAGTGATAAATATTTTTATTAAAAATTATACAAATATCATCCTAAATATTATTAATTCCTACCAAAATTTTGTAAAAAAAAGGATATACAAATTCTACTTCATATGATAAAAATAACATTTTTAATTATAAATATTGTATAATAACTAAAAAAATATTAGTTTTTATTTAAGGCCTGAATTTGAATTTGCACAATAACACTTTTGAACAAGATAACGTTGTAATAAAAGCATCTACATAAATTTAATCAGAAGACATATATATTGACATACATAATTAATCCTTCTGTTTAAAATAAATAGTAATATATTTTAACTAAAATATGGTTGAGCTTATAACATTAATAAATGTATAATTACATTTTTATTAACTATCATATATGTATAATTTTGATTTTCTTTTACTTAACATTATATTATTAACAAATATATTAAAAACATCTATTAAATTTCCCAGTAACTAAAGTAAACACCTTAAATTTTCGTAAGTATTTAAGATGTTACCTTTGCGTCTGTAAACAAAAGTTAAAGGAAATGATTCCGAATACCACAAATACATAATTTTTTATTTATATATGATTCGGAAAATTTTTATTTATTTTAAAATTTATTTACATATCGTGGAACGTTTACCTAAACTCTATTATAAGTATAATGTACATTTTTATTAGTTTATTAACTGTTTTAGACACAAAAAATGAGTAATTGGTGCATAATATATACTAATAACATACTAATATTTGCTCATATATGTATTCTCTAAATAATATGAAAAGCAAATATGTGTAATAATATTTTATTATGAAAACTTAAGTAATTTGTTTATATCATAATTGAATTCAATATATATATGTTAATAAACACAATTACAAACGCGAGTTGATCCCTTTTTTTATTTGTTAAGCTTCATGAATTCTAAACATTATAAGTTCCTACCAGTATTCCATTATAATAAGTGAAATAGAATTAATACATATCAATTTCATATTTAGAATATGCATGAAATAAAACAACTTATTAAAATTGTTCTTATATAAAAAAAGCCTTGAAATATATATTCCTCAAAATAATTTTTTTTAAATATTACTTGTTATGTTTGCATTTAAATAAAAAATATATATTAACAAAAAAAAATACATGCATTTAGTTTTATAAAATGAAGTAGTACACGCTGTTCTAAAAAAAAAATTATATATAATAAAGTCTTAGTAAAAATTCTTCGATTAAAACCTTACAACCTTAAAAAAATAATTGTTAAAAATATCAATAATTATTACTTTATTAAAGCTATAATAAATGTAATATTTTATATATTAAATTAAAAATCCGCATATTTATTACAATATAAATATACTTAAAACTTTTTCCCATATATTTTTTTCGAATATTAAAATATTCATATTATCGTGAATTATGATTAATAACAATTATATATTTTTATGGATCAGAACATTTACATAAATATCCTAAATTATAGTTCTATATTAAATCAAAGTAATATATTATAATAGGAAAATAAATAAACAAAAGAAGCGAACTGCTTTATATATTTAATATATTTTCTCTTATACATGTGTATATAAATTTTTATATTACATAGATTGTATAATAAGTTTGCATATATATAATAAATAATTTGTATTGGCATTTTATGTTATTAACAAAAATGTAGTTCATTAGTTACATGCAAATTCGTTTCTAAAAGCATCGTAATCGTTATAACTAGAATTAGACTACTTTTTTTCCTACATAATTTCTATATTTTATGAATTTTATCAGTATATATATAACAACTGATATACTTAAAATAACTAATTATAATATAACTCTCTTTTCTCAAGGATAAGATAGATATTCCAAAAAATTTAAATCAGTATCTATTATCTGTTCTTGAAAATTACCATAAATATTAACGCCAAATATAAATAATGAAAATCCAGTTAAAGAAAACATTATTATTAGAACAAATATCAAGAATGCACTAATACAAGCTGAAAGATTTAAATAATATTTTTTTGGAATTATTAATATATTTCCTGTATTTATATATAGGAATAAATTCCCTATATAATAGTTTTTCCAACATATTATATATTTCATAAAATGGTTTACATATAAAAGATGTTCCTTTCTGCACTATTTTTTTTTTCATCAGATTTTGAATTATCGTTAACTTTAGATTCATATGCTCCATCATGTTCTCATTCACAACCATCTTCTTCATTTTTTGAACAATTACCTCTGTTTTTAGGTAAGTTATCTTTTAAATCTATACCCTCTTTCTCCATCTCATTTTTGATATTAATCTATCTGTTTTTCAATATAATATGTTATCACAGAAGTTTGTATTATCTAAAAATATATAGCAAATAAACTACAAAGATTAGAAAATATTCTAATTAAGAACAATGTTATATATTTATTTAATCATTAAAATATTATTACTGTTACTATTATTATTATTGTTATTATTATTATTATATATATATATATATATATATAACACAAAACAGTAAAATATATAAAACAATTTCTGGATTGTTATCATTATTCCTTATTATTTAAATAATAACATATCCAAGTAAAAAGTATAAATGTAAGAGATTTAATTAAAATAAAATATTTTATTTTTTCATTCATGTTAAAAATATTTCATCTAATAATATTGTGGATCAGGTGGATATTTCACTGAATATTCAGAATGAATCAAAAAAATGGTACTTTTATATACAATATTTTTTTTTTCTTTTAGAAAAACATTAAATTTCTCAAATAATGTAAAAATATAAAATACGTTAAAGAAAAGATAATTTAAAAAATATTTTCTCACATATATCTTATAATATATTATTTATATAAAAAAATATAATTATTTAAAATAATTTTCTACTGAACGTAATCTGTTAAATAAAAACCCACAATATATATATATTTTAATTATCTCACAGTAAAATTTTAAATACTTACTATTAATACATTCCAGAAATAAAATAATATAACATATTTTATATTTAAAATTTTTATTTAATGTTCAAAATAAAAAAAAATATATATAGCACGAATTGAAACATAACATATATTTAAGTATATAGCTATTCACTTTTTATTCTTATATATCTAATACAAAAACATAGCTTTGTGTACTTATTACAATTTTAAAATATTATTATATACCTAGAAAAGATAAACTCTTATATTTAACATAATATAACCTATTGGAATAAAAAATGAAAAAAAAAAGGTAATCTTTTTTTTATTTTACAAATTATATCGTAACATGAAAAATATACTTAGGATATGTGGAATATTCATACCCTATTAATTTACAAGTTACATTTTTCTATTAAATTCACCAACAAATATATTTTATTTTAAATATCAAAGTACATAAAAACTGTTTCATAACATTATATAAAATTATTATAAATAAAACATTATAATTATTATATAATTTAAAAAAATATTTTTTATTTATTATTACTAAAAAGAAAATACATAAACTTTAGGAAATTCAATAATTTTCTATTTTTTCTCTCTAAAAATATACTTATATAGCAGACAGCATACGTACTATAATAAAAAAAATAAATAAATAGTAGAATTAAATTTATTAAGATAACACTATTTGTAATTATGATAACTTTAAAAAAATAACTTCACTGAGTAATACTGCTAAACAAAATAATTTACCAAATAAAATAATACCATTAAGAAATCCAAATTTATAATATATAAAATAATAAAAAATATATTTTACAAAACTGTGTTATATTTTCACTTTGAAAATTCCTTAGAAAGTTGAACTCCATGTTTATTTTTTATTAAATTATACGTGAATATTCATTTAAATAAAATGCTAAACTATAAAAATTAAGTAACTAATTCAAATAAAATGAATTACATTTTTTTTTTTTAAATATATCTATAAATGTAGAAATATTTTTTTTTTAATATTTTTATTTTACATTGTTTGTTACACATAAAGCGTTCATAATTTTAAAGTAATATATGTTAAATATATTATTTTGATTATATAATAATAAAATCATAATAATATTTGCAAGTAAATTACTCCTTTAAAAATTAGTTAATTAAAAAAAAAAAATTGAAAAAATTAAAATTTTTGTGTATGTCATGTAATACATATTGTCATGTAGCATTGAAGAAAAATAAGATAATTATTTTATTTTATTTAATATTTTCACATTTACACATTCACATGTATATATATATACATATTTAGAAATATGATGTTTTTTTTACCTGAAAATACTCCTACATTTTCATATATTACAATTTTATATTTATATAAAAATTTTTTAAATCATATTTTAGTACATAATACTATGTCTTTTAGATAGTATAAAATGATACAATTTATATGTTCTATTCAATAATTATTCACCAATTTCTCATGAAATTAAGTTCTACATTTTTAGGAATATTTATTTTTTCTTATAATATTTTTTTAATGTTATAATTATTAATTATACATATCAATTTATATCAATTATTCGTATTCAAGGATATCAAAGAATAATCTATAAATAATTCTAATATCTTCGTGAAATATTCTTTCGTTCCTGAGTGAACTATACATCACAAATAAGGACTATTACTATATACATATATTTATATTAAATCTTTATTTATTGACCCCCTGTAGATAAAATATTTCTCGTAATACTCATTTCTTATGAGTATACCTTTAATAATAGTATACTAGTTTTTTTTAATTTATGATGTTCTCAACGTTATAATAATAGGAGGACATATTACCATTTTTATTTTGAAATTTTGTTCAAATATAAATGAAACTGTATAATATATATATTATACGGAAATACCATATACATACTGTTTCATGATGTAGTCACTTTATAATTGTCATTACGATAACGTTCGTGTGTCTGTTAAATGATACTACTGTTAATAAATGTACCAATATTTACCATTGAAGAGTTATATATTTTTATTAATTTCAAAAATACGAAATATTTGGAGTTTTAACTATATTCTTTCTTACTATAACTTATTTTTCACCTAACTTTAGGAACATATATTTATTTTTTCTAATAACTATATTATTTTCAAAACTTATATAAAACATTCATATTTTATATACGCTTATGTCTATTTATCAAATATAATATTCATAAAAAAAAAATTAAATTAATAAACTTATAGCAAAACATTTAATTCAATAAGAATTCAGATCAAAACATAGAATAAACGTAATAACTCATTTGAATTACTAAATAATCATTCCACTTGGTAAAGAAAAATATTAATAATTGGACACACTGAAAAACAGTTAAAGAAAAAAAAATGACATTCTATGTTATGTTATATAATTGAAACGAACATAAAAAGAAAATTGTAAAGTATAATAGTGCCTAAAATATAATAGTATAAATAGCCCTAGTAGCCAAAAAGTACAATAAAAATATAAATATAAATAATTAAAATGTTTATCTTTTATATATTACTATTTAAATTGTCAGAATTGTTGTAAACCTTTTTGTTACGTACCATTTTAATTTTTAGATAATCTGTCATTTTAAAATAATGAAAAAGTAATAAAGAAAAATAAACAAAAAGTAATTATTACATATATCCTTTGAAATCCCCTATATAACCTAATTTAATAAGTTATAATAGTTCACTTTTTTAAAATTATTATTATCTCCTATAAAATAAATTTACATTTTAAGTAAAATTAGATATATGATTACAATGATAAAAGGCCCCATAGTTCACTTTTTTACAATTTTTAAATAAAAAATATAATGAAATAGAAATTAACAATGAAACTACATTCCCTCACTTGGCTTTTTATGTGAACAATAATAGGGTACATTTATTTTTAATTTAAAACAAAAAATAAAATTCTTTAACTACATCAAAAAATAATAATTTAAGGTAAAATTACATATAATAAAAATTAAACTAATTTTTACATTTACAAAAATAAATTAACACAAAATTTCAATAAAATTGTTTTAAATTTGTTTTTTCATATTAATTGTAAAACACATATACATGTTACATACGAAACTATTTAAATATAAAATTATACATATAAAAGCATAATATTGTATCAAACCAACAAAATCCTCTAAAATACAAATTAAAAGAAATTATAGCATACTAACTTGCAAAATATCTAAAGATGTATATTTTTAACTTTTATTATGAAAAAGGATAATCCCATGGAAGAAGATTTATAAAACCTAATCAGTTGCATTAATAGATCTAATGTGTATATATTACAAAAGAAATTAACGATCTTAATTTTTTTAAGAAACTTCTATAAATAAAGATGGATATTTCGTATTACGCATTTTACTTTTAAAATTATACAACTCATAATTCATTACAAAATTACAGAATATATAAAGAAATTCTAATAAAACAATAAAAGTGAATGTTAATAAAATTCTTCCTTCTGATATTGTTATGTAAATTCTACTTAAACTCCAATATAAATTATAGTCTACATATTCTAAAAAATAATACTAGTGCAGCTCCTGAAATCACAGTAAAAGAAGCAAAAAACAAAACATATATTGCATGTGCCATCTCTTTTAAATTATAAGTACCAAAATTCCTATTATTCCTAACATTATATATATTATACATTTTGTGCAACAGCCTTTTTTAAAAACGTGAATATCCTACTGTGTATACAAAAGATTTGTTATTCTTAATTTATAGTCTTCTTCATTATTTAATGAACATCCATTTGATTATGTCTTATTTTATGTATCCCACTTTTCATTGCTCTTTCATTTATTAGGTATCTCATCTTTTAATTCTACAATACTTAAACCGTTTTCAAGTTTATGTTATGCTAGTAATCGATAAGTTCTTAAATATAAATTTATGTATACATCAAGCTTCTCATCAAAAAAAATATTAAACATACTCAAAATGCTCAAAGCAAATATTCAGCATTTAAAATAATAAAAAATTTTATTCTTAAAAATCAAATATTATTTAAAATAAAGAACTAAGAATACAAATAATATAATAAGGAAAAATTATATTATAATGTCATATTAATGGTAAAATGACATATCCATCTTAAAAGGATGAACGTAAATATTTTTAAAAATTAGCGTGACTTAATATTTGGTTTCATGATATTCAACTTTAATATTATAATATATTCATTAAAAAAAAAAAAAAATAATAATATAATGTACCTTCAATTGGTGAGGATTCGACTTTTGTTATTTTAATTTTTTTTTTTTTTATCTTTTTTTAAGTACTTACTAAAACTTAAGTGTAATTAATCAAAAAGCATAGTATAAGTAATATAACTTCGAAAATGCAATTTATTATGATTATCATATTGTTATTTATAAAAAACTAACTTTTATTACATTAACTCAATTAATGTGAATTTAAAAATATCCAAAATATACAAAGTAATTACTTAATAATATAGCAATTATATAAAAATAAAATTATTGACCGTTGTGAAAAAAAAAAATATATATCTCAGTATTTCTAAATATTGTAATCGTTTATTTAGAATATAAAAAGTGTAAAACTTAGATCATATATACTACTATACATTGATTGTAGTTATGAGTGATCATGATGATTTCAGATTAGCAGATCTAATATATATAAAAATTTATTTTATTAAATTTTTTTCTTATAAATATTATTAATTATAAAAATAAATAAAAAAAATTAATATTTAAAAAAAGAAAATTTTCTTATTACAAATTATAATGTATTCCGTAGTTACTTATTAACATTAAATGGGGGAAAAAATATAATATTGTAAATGAAATTTTTATCGTATTATATAATTTATGAAAATATTTGTATTTTAAAAATTATTATAAATTTTAATGTTCTATGCACTCATAATAAATTTATAATATTATATATTTTTTGTATTTTAAAATACATTTTAATATGAATATATAATACATTTAAGAATTTATACATTTATATTTCTCACTATTTTATTATTATGTATATAAATTTATATTTATATGTGTGAACATAAAAAAAAAGAAACATTAAAATAAAAACTTGTTAATACCAGTGCATGCAATAGAAATAACTTCAAGAATATTTTGATCGAAATTACTTACATACAAAAATTGTGCTCAGAATATTTGTTTTTAATAAATATATTAGAATGATATGTTAAGATTTAGAAAAATTACTCATATATTATTTTTTATAATAATAATCTTAGAATAAACAAGTAATTAATTTCTTTTGTTTTACAAAGACATACTATGAATAATATATTTAAGAAAAAAATGATAATAAACGTAACAGCGGTATATAAAATCAATATTTAGTAACAACAATTTTATAATATCCTAATATTATTGTTCCTTATTGATTACAACACAATGAAATGTATTATTAAAAATTATTATATATGTATAAAATTTGTTGTAGTGATGTTAGAAAAACTTCGTAAAATTTTCTCCAAAATATATATAATCCAAAAAAGAGGACTTAAATTATTACATTTATGGTACAGAAATTTAAAGAATACAAAAAGGAAACTACTGAAAGTAGTTCTTTACATAGTAATGCACAGCAGTTTTATCACATATTTTACAGATGATAACAAACAAATGCGCTGATTCATGTGAGAAATAAATTAAGTCCTCTTTTAAAAACATATGCAAATAATTTTTCAAAATATAATATTCAACAAGAATAATTTCAATTTACTAATAAATACTTTATCATAAAAAGTTCACAGTTAAATTAATTTAAATGAGTTAACGCCATTAAAAAAAATGCCATATATATATTTATATACATATACGTGTTAAACGCTGTATGATAATAAAAGCATGAGTATCATTAAAACATACATATGTATATAATGAAAAAACATTGTATCCTTAAAGCACACTCACTTATATATATGAATATTAAAAAAAGTATACAGTTAAAGAATCCATATATATATACATATAAAAAATATTAAATCATTAAAGCATACGTATATATATATATATAAAATATTACACCATTAAAGCATACAAACTTATTTATATACACATACATATAAAAAAAAAAGTATCATTAAATCATATATATATATATCATATAATAAATAATGTATATTAAAGAACCCACATATATATACATGCACGAAAAAAAATCAATAATGATGCAAACATTACTAAAAGCAATAAAAAAAATACTGGATATTTACTTGTACTTATATACATTTTTCGAAACATTTATGAATTAAATATACAAATATAATATATATACATTCAAATTTAAGCTTTACATACAAAATATTACGAATGTTTAACGATATTACGAAACTCTATTTTCTTTTCCTTTTTTTTTTTTTTTTTACAAGTTTTTTATATACGGAGAACTAGATGTTTTAAAATTATAAATTCCATAATAATACATACATCATTAAAAGAAATAAAAAATATTTTATACATGCATTTACATTTCTTTTGGTAATTTTTATGAAATAAATATACCAGTAAGAACTATATATATACTTGCATATTTCAAATTAACATACGAAATATAATAAATGCTATATTCAATTTTATGAAACCCTATTTTTTTTTCTTTTTTTACAAGCCTTTTACGTACAGATAACTATCTTTTTAAAAAATTATGATAAGTTAAATATATATTATCAATTCCATTGTTTTTAAAAAACATTTTTATAGAAACTCATTATGACGAAAGCATAATAATACTTAAGAATATTTTCACTAACATATTTATGTACATTCTTGATATATATTGAAGTGCTTTTTATTAATTAAAAGAGCAACTTATCCTCCCTTATTATGAGATATAATTTTTTATAAAGAACTGTATACATTTTACGTATGTATTAGTGACAAACAACTTTTATTATAAATAATCAAAACTAAAACTTTAAGTTTATATTCTAATTATTCATTTAATTAAAAGGAATAATATATTATTCTATTTCTCATTTAATTTTATTAACAAAACAAATAGGAAATATATGCCATGTACTTGAAAAAGGAACCCATAAATCATCAGAACGTGTATATGAATTTACACTATAGATAATTTGATAAATATATTCATCAAAATTTCCGTGCTGTACGGAATTAATCAGAAAAAAATAACATGCAAAATATTAGCAACAGCTTTATTAGCATTAAAACACATAAAAATATCAGAGTAGTTATACTTTTATTGAGAAATAAAATAAGAAAAAAAAAAGGAGAGAATAAATAATATATATATTACATTATTGCACATATAATATTCTAAAAAGTATTGAAAATATGATCTAAAACAAACACAACATTATTCCGTTCTCTCATAAAACAGTTTTTTTAAAAATGAAAATTACATTTAAATCTTAAAATATTAATTTTGAACCTATAAATACAAAAAATAGGGAAATATATCAAAATTTGCGTAATTTATAGTGTAGTATGTAGTCTTACATATCAAATGAATAATAAGAAAAAATATAGCAATATGAATAGTGTATTAAAATTAAGTTAATGTATTTTTCAAAAAATAAAATAACCTTTACACCTTAGATAACTCTGAAATTACAGTATCATATAATTAAAGAAAAAAAAAATTCAATAAATAAGAATTCAAACAAAACATAAAAGATCAGCATTGATTTATAAAGAAACTTCCAGGAAGTTCATTATAAAAATGTTAAATATATAATAATATTGAAAAAGGAAGTTTTTCATGAATTCTATATATAAGAAGTTTTAGAATATAATAAATAACTATACAACACTAATTCAAACAACCTATATAATAATATATATATATATATATATATATATATATATAGTAGTCTCAAAGATTCCATAGCTATTAATTAACCCACGTAAATAGAAAACATATTATTTTTAATTTGTGCTACAAATATATCAATTAATTCATGAATTATAATATTTAAACTTCGATATAATAATGCTAACAATGAAAGTGTTTTTATACCTATCACAACAAGCGGAAATGCAGAATGAAGCTGAAATTTATTATTATTACCTTTCATGACTATTGCGTTATATAAATAAATATTAACCAACAATATAAAAATTAACAATTAAATACAATATGCTAAGCAAAAAAATAACTTAAAATTAAAATAACAAAAGAAAATTAATATATTCTTCTATTTATACACAAAATGAGTAATTAAATTATAAAATATATATCAAGTAATTTATGAATCACATATTTTACTTAAATTATCAAACGTTTTTTAAATATTATGTTGTATACTTACACAAGCATATTTCAATAATGCATACTCAGTTTTTGTTCACACTAACAAACACAATAAAAATATATGGAAATTTGATTTCTTGCAAGTGAATTATTTAAACTTTCTCTTTAACCTTTTTCAGACATTTTATCAAAGATTTATTTATTAAATATTGTTTTATGAATTTTTTATAAAAATATCGAAGAAAGTATATTGTATTTAATATTTTTTATTATGAACTAAAACTGCAAGAATATTCTAAAACTGTATATTTACTGTAGGAACAAATAAAATGAATATTCATTTTGAATAGACACTAAGTTTAATTAACTTTCTGTTAAACATTGTTTTAGTTATATGAAAAGGCAAAAAAAAAGAAAAGTCATATTTATTTAAATATTTTTTTGCACATACATATATATGTGAATTATTTTAATATATAATATCAAGTATATTATTAATATTGGTTATACTTTAAATATCTTTTGATTCTCAAAATATTAATTTCACAAGCTGTTCATAGCATTTTAATAATATATAATATATTTTAAATAAATAAGAAAAATTATTATGTATAATATTAATGATTAAAGTTTATTAAAGTTTACACAGATCTATAAAAAAAACCTTTTAAAGTTTTAACTACTTTTTTCTAATTAGTTACATCACATGAACTTCAGTAATACATTCTTTTAATATTCTCTTCTAATTTATACATAATATTGAAAGTATAGAAACCTTTTTTTGCATATAAAATTAACTGATAAGATAATTTTCCAATCATTTACTAAGGTTGTTACAATAATAACACATTCTATAATAAGAGACACAAAAATTATTCAAATATAATTAAAGATTCTCTAATATAGTCGCTAACACTTTTTGCAAAAATGAAATACTAATATTCCTGTTAAATGAAATATGTATATAATCAAAAATGTTTACATATATTGTTAATTATACTTCAATGAGAAATAAAAATATTTACGCTTAATATTACTATAACGATATGACTATAAGTTTATGCAATATTAAAATAAATTACATTTATATATCCTATTATTTTTAACATATTTTTTAACACATTATAAAAATAGACAGTCATTCGAAATATTTTTACGTGGGAAGAATGTAATGTGCATTTTCCAATTTATATGATGACATAAATGGAATAGACTCTCCATTATAATGTGTACTTAAACATAAAATTTTTTTTATATAATTTCATTAAAACACAACCCTATAAATAATTTAAGCTTCTGTAAATTAATAAATTAACGCTTATATTTCATTTATTAATTATTAACTCATTTATATTATAAAGATTTATTTTTTACGAAAATTATACATCCTTCTTAATAAATTATGTGTAACTCCTCAGTGTAATTAGAAGAATATTACACCAATAATAAAATTGTTTCGTAGAATCTTATTCTAGTAAATGAAATACTAACAAAATTTCTAAATTTTCGAATAATTATATGAAAAAATAATATTCTTATGCAAACATTAAAAACAGTGTATTATAAATAATACAATTTCTTAAATATAGTAAACTCATTAAATTACAAAAATAACATTAAACCAAAAAAAAAATCATAGTTTAAAAAAATTATATTTTAGAATATGTAGCGTAAAAGAACTTATGAACATAATATATAACAAGAATGAAAAGAACCTCTATTTTACTTTATTCATATTCCTAAAAGCTTTCTTGTATTATGTTCACAATTAAGACCTTATTATTCAACATTTCCATACATTTAACTTTTTTTTTATCGTATTGTATTTACAAATAATTTATAACATTTACTCTTAATTATTTTTTTTTTTTTTCTTAACTTTTCCTAGATATTTAATTTTATCAATTTTTTATATATTTGATCATATTTATACTTATTTCTATTTATTCCAATTTATATTAAACTCTTATAGCTTTTTTATCTTAATTTAATATACATACATTATTCCTTTCAACTTTCTTATTCGTAAAATTTCCCTTATTTTTACTATAGACATATTACAATTCATTTTGTACTCTTTAATTATTGATATGCTACTTAATATAAATATGTAATACTTAAATTATATAAACTTTCATAATTCTATTGTTTTATTACATTGAACCTTACGAATTTTTTCTCTTTATATCTATAAGATGCATGTGTTTCATTAGACATTAACTTTCTAACCGTATATTATCTACATTTATTTCTTTATAACTTGGTATTTTCCTTTTCTTTTTTTTCTGTTAAATGCAACTATAGATGGAATTTTATTTGTACTTATTAACAATATCCTCCAAACAATTTTAATCTAAATATACAATTAAATCTAAGAATCTTTTCATGGATAATAATTTAGATATAATGCCCTTCTTTGAGAATACCCAAGCACATATTCAAACTCGTACCCTCATAAATGTTCCATATCTTCATGAACACAGTTCTTAATTATTTTTATCTTTAAATCCGTTTTTGCGAAAACAAAATCCAAAGGTAGTAAACAAAAGAACAATTAAAATTCGCAAAACATATGTAATTTATAAATTTTATTATTATAAATATTAAGGAAATTTAAATTACAAATGTTAATATAAAATATATATATTTTAGCGTAAAACTTTTATTTACTTTGCAATATTGTAAAAAAAAAAATAAAATATTCCAAGTATTAATTAAAGCAGAATTTCAGTGATGAAATAATTTAACTGTGGTATATTATATTTCGTTTTTGCTACAGTAAAAAAAATGGATGATAAAAGTGTGCAACTAATTATGTATACTTACAGAGATAATAGAATTGCCTATGCTCTTACCTTGCTATAAAGTAACTTCTAAATAGGAACCAGCAGATAATCCACGTTATTAAATTACAGTAACATTCAAAACTATTCGTATATCTCATCATAATTTTTGCGGGTTTTCATCTAATAGCAAATTGTATTTATCTGATTACTGAATGATATTTCTTTCATCTACTTTTTCTGTTTAGTCATCTGATTATTAAGTAATATAATCCGATGTTACAATATATATATAGTGGATTTCTTCAAATTACTATTGGTGCATTTTGCTTTTCTTCATGTTAATGTTTTTCTGGATTATGAACTATTAATTTATCTGTATCTTTTCCAACATTATAAATATTACTAGTAAGCCTACAACTAGATAATTGGATGGTTAATAAATTAAGATTCTTAAAATACACTAATTTTGTATTTGTTACATCTTTGTGTTCTTTATTATTATTTTTATTTGATCCGTAAATTTAAACTTTTAATTTATTTGAGGATAAATAGGATTGTATTTTCTTTCACATTTAAAAAATTTCGACAAGTTTGACATATTTTTAAAAAAAAAAAAAAACAGCCATGTTCTTTATTACAGTATTCATATAGTTTATTAATATGAATAATATATTCTTCATATATAAGGAATTTATCCTTATGAGGCTAGTCACATTTAACATTATCATGTTATATAAAATAATCATACAAATCATTCTCTTCTTTCTATATTTTCATAAAGTACTTAAGAATACCCTCATGCAGTGCAGCTCTTAAGAGTCCAGAATTAATTTTATTCATTACATAAAAAAATTTTATCAGAAAAAACTTTTTCTGTTATAATTTTTACGAGTATTTAATTTTTTCCTTGTCCTGTACTAAAACCAATGCTTCACAGAATAACAGTGATTTATACAATTTTCTCTAATATAATAACTGTATAATCCTCTAAATTTTGTTGCAATCTTTTTAAAGAGCGCTTTAATCCGTCCATTAGTGCCTCCTAACTTATTACTATAACCTTTATTGTCTCTTATTTTACTTTCAATGTCCAATTTTTAATATAATAGGTATGAAGGCAACCATTTTAATTTACCTTTCTCACAATTCGACAAAAAAAATTAATCCTATAAACACATAAATACTTTTCTTCATGAAAAAATTTTCTATTTTACTTCATAAAAAATATGTGACATATATAATTAACTATATATAATTTTTAAAATAAATATTTACCCTTACTTTCTTTTCTAAATCTTCTATTTTACTTTAATATATATGTTATTTACATAAATGATAATATTTGCGGCATTGCATTGCTTATATGTATACGTTAATGCCTCTCATTCTTATACATATTATGTATTTCTTTATAACTAAAATATTTAAATAAATATTTATTAGAAAGCGTAGCTCTATAATTTTCTATAAACATTAAATTTTTGAAGTTCTATAATTATCATATAAAATAAGCACTACTAATTTTAAGAGAAATTAAATTAAAATTAAGAATATAATAGCAATGTAAAATGTAGCATTATGTTATGAATTAATTCTTTGTAAAATACTACGTTATAAACATTCTATATAACAATAATAATTTTACATAATATAGTAAATTTCATTTGTTCTAAATGATTATTATTAGTAATATGTATTGAAATATTTATATAATAACCCTTTTTAACCACTTCAAATGTTGCTACAAATGGGAAATGCATCATATAAATGTATATTTTTACTTAGAAATAATGACTTTTAACTGAACCTAGAATCATGTATTATTTTAAATATCCTATTTAGTTTATACTGGAATATGCAGAAATTCATATATTCTTTACCATCTTTTATTTGTTGCATATTATAAATTCAAAATTTAAATCAACTCATGAAAACATTATAAATTATAACATACAACAGTAGACAATATATAAATTCTATTTTATTATATAAAAAGTTTATAATATTTTAAACTTTTATTAAGCATTATTGTCTTATTTATAACGTAACCTATATTTTATTGTTAAAATATGTTCTGTCTTTTACTTAATTTTAACAAAATGGAGAATTGAAAAAATGACTTTACTTTAAATACCATAGTTTTCATGTAACACATAGATTTTGACCTATTAACATTACTATAAAATATGTACGCTTGACATACATTTATGCAAATGCACTGCTTGAAATAAACCAAAATTTTACAAAATATCCAAAATTATTCTTTAAAAAAGTAAAAATTCTGACAAGGACGATACTTTTTGTACTTCTAACATAGTAAAAATGTGCATAACTTACATAGAAAACATAATGATGTAATCTATATAAAATATATTATATTATAAAAATAAATTTGTAACTTGTTTTTTTATTTTTCATAAATTTAACAATAGCTGTGAAAACATATTTTATCTCATTTTTCAATTACATATCTTAACAGGTGTCATCTATTTTTCTCCTGCATTATATAAATTACTAAAAATGATATCATTTTACTTAAAAAATAAAATCATATAAAACTTGTAAACAGCTTTTTACATTTTCATAAGTGTTTCATTCTGTAGAAAAAATTCCTGAATTGCATTTAACAATTAATGAATCGTACGTGGTACCATGATTTTACATCATTTTATGCGATTATGCATTGTTAATGAACAGTTACCTATTTTTCTATAAAATATTTGGATAAAAATTTATTGTAAGCATTATTATTTCAAATGCACAAATCAACATAATATAGGACAAACAAATAAAAACAATATATAAAAAAATTCAAAACATACAAATTAATTTAGCTAATTTTATTAATATATATTACGCAGAAAAATTTAATACATTATAAATACAAATACATAAAAAATTACATAAATTTTAAAAAGAATTAAAAGCCTTATAACATTTCAAAGTAATATCAACTGAAATAAGCTAATGTGGATGTTCAAACGACGCGAAAACATGTACGCAATTATCCTTATAAAAACATAACAAAATAAAGCAATTAATTCATTATGAAAAAAGTATAACAAAACGGAATAACAATTAAAAAGATGAATACATGTAAAAAATAAAAAAAATGCATATTATCGCCAATTTAATGAAGTATGTTTCCCATAAATTAAAGTATTATGACAAAATTCATCAAAACCCCTTATCTATTGTTTCAATAAAATTCGAAAAAAAAGAATTAAAGGGACAACTAACTAAATATCCATAAAATATATGTATATAATATATATATATATATATATATATGAAGTTTATAATTATATTATATGTCGCAAAATTAAATATGCATTATCACTTTTTTCTTTAAAAAATAAATAATATACTAATATACATATTACAATTTTCGCTATTAGTTATATTAAAAAATAAACAAAATATAAATATCTGATTTTGACAATAAAATTTATACGAAAATAACAGTTAAGGCCAAAAATAAAAAGCAAAAAACTTAAAAAATTAATTCGAAAAATATCACAAATAAAATTATATTAAAAATATATATATAAAATAATTCATATATATATATATATATATATATATATATATATGTAGTTATCTTAAATATATTTTTTCGCTAGTAATACACAGTATCACATAGACTACGCTATAAGAAAACGAAAATTATTTTAATTTATTTCCATTTATGCAAATATAGTAAAAAATGCTAACATACGCAACTATCGAATATTGCTTTAAAAATATTCAAGCATATGTGATTTCGTCTTCAAAAACCCAGAGAAAATATGATATGATATATTTATGATGTTATTGCGTGTACAAATATAACAAAAAAATTGAAATTGCATATTTTTACAGTTTTTATGAATTATTGTAAAATGATGTAAAAAGTTCGTCTTTTTCTTTTGATCCTTTTTTTAAAAAAATAATGTTCATCAGTAGATATACATCATATTTATGTATGCAAAATTAAATATTCATAAAACTTCGTATGTTGTATAAAAAAGCAAACTCTACACTTTAGTAAAATTAAAAATAATTATATATATAAAAAAAAAACTTTCAAGTTTGTTTATTACAATGAGTGTTTTGTACCTTTTTACTATTAACTCATTAGTATAATTGAATCATTTTTTATTTGTTACAAATAAAAATGTTTTAAAATTTGGTTAACATGAATATGAGAAAAACATTTTCATAACGTAAAAGTTCATGTATTTTGTAAAAAGTAAACAAAATCGTATAAATAAATGTAAACGAACAAAGAAATTATTTTAAATTATTTATAATCGTCATATAAAAATTAAAATATAAATTTATATATTTCATATATACATATATATATATATATTTTTTTTTAAAATAATAAATATTGTACCTTTTAAAATGTATGAAGTCTATTAGGAATCATATTACCTTTGGCATTCTCATAATAACTTAATATACATTTTTTGTAATTAGGATATTTATAATTTTGTTTAGTAAATAAACAAAAATATATAAATGCTAATTATACGTATTCATTTAATATGCTTATGTTGCTTGTCTTTTTTCATATCTTATGGTAACCATTTATTTATTGCATTGTTAGTAAAAAAATAACAAAGTTTATTTTTACATTATTCATTTCCTTTTTTTACTTTTCACTCATTTTCACAAAATAAACAGTTTTTTCCCATTATATTACATTTGCTAATAATGTGCTTCCATTCATGTATGTTGTATGTATTTGTTTTACGTGGAACATATTTTCGCATATGCATAAAAATAAAAATCTGAGATATTTATATAATGTTTTAAAAAGTAAAAAATGTCTTTATTTATTAATCCATTTTTATGAAATTCATTTTTTCTTTTCCTTTTTTCGATAGCTCATTTACGCACTTTCCAACTACACATTTTAATATATCTTGATAATTTCATGTTTTCGAAAAAGAATATATATAAAAAAATAAACTGTTATGTAAATTATTCGTTATCGTATAAAATGGATTTTACATAGAACCATTTTCCGCATATATACCATATACATCTCTAATTATATCCTCTTGTTGATCTAAAACATTTCATACTAATGTTAATTAAAATCAAATGTATATATTTTATTTTTTTATTCTTTTTTCAAGAAATTACTTATGCCTTTTTAAAAATAAAAAATAAATTCTTAATTATAAAATACACAAATAACTAGGTATTATCAATATGAAATGTACAAATGTTGAAACACATTAGACTTCTTACAAAATAAAATTGTTGCTTTTTCTATATATTATAACATTGTACTATTTTTTGTTATAGTTATATGCCGAATTCAATAAATGTAGCATGTCTATTATTCGTTAAAAATTAAATAAAATAAATTTCCAAATTAATAATAAAATTTCACAAAAAACATTTTTTAATAAATAATTTCAATCTTCTGTGTAACACTTTTTTTTTCTTTTTTCAATATATTTATGTATATATAATAAAAGAAAAGACCATTAATAAAATGAAGCATTATTATTTATGTATACGAAGGTAATTAATTTTTCATAATTTTCATTTTATTTTTCTTAATATGTATTGTAATCATATGATTAAAAAAAAATATTTTATTCTAAATTAAAAAAATTAAGTATACATTAAAATAAATTTTTTCTTTTATTTTTTTTAATTTACATATTATAAATGTATTTTTACTACATTAATATAATATTTAACTTATTCTTATTGGCATGTAAAAAATTAATGTAAAGCCGTTTATACATATAAAATTACTTAATAATCTTTGATAAAAGGAATATATTATAAAAATATATATTTGTTTTTACTGAATGCTAATCTACTTATTAAATAATAAAAATACAAATACTTAATATATAAGATTAAATAGATTAAATACCAGTTGTATAATGTTAGATCTTTATTGGATGTATGTGTTAATCTAAAAGTATATACAACCATTTTATTTTATTAATTATTATTTGCATTCAGCTGATAAGAGTGTATATTGTACAACAGTACCAAATTAACCTCTATTAAAATATTAATTATATTGTTTAATTATTATGTTTGTTGTATTTTTTCCTTAGATTTTTTGTATATTGGGGTGCTTTTTGATTATATTATTATGTTTTTTTTTTTTTTTAAAGAGAAATTTGCTCATTATTTAGCATCTTATTAACATTATTAATTTGTTTGTGAGTTGTTAATAATTTATTACTTTTTTTTAAATCTTTTAAAAATTTTTATTACACATGTTATTCTTTTAATGGCATGTTATTTACATTTTAACAATATTTTAATATCACTATGTTTGACAAATATTTTGCAGTATGCAATATTCTCTTTAGGCATTTTTTAACATTCCTTTTACATAATAATTGGAAACACAAATATGTATAACAATAATAATACAGAATTTTTAATATATTAATAATTACACCGCCTCTGAATTTGTTTCAATACAATTAGAAGTATTTTTTTTCCTCTGATTTTTTATATACCTAATAAATATATACTATATCAAAGATATACATATTTTGAAAATCTCATAAGTTTTATTCATTTCATAACATTCTATTATCTGTTGGATGATATATATAATATATTATCACATTTTGCTGTATTCCCACAAAACTACCATATTTATGAAGATAAATTATTAAACATATAATTAGATAATCTAAAAAAATTTCAACAATCTCAAGTGGATCACTTATTTACCATAGCTTCTAAAATATGCTAAAATGTATTTATTTTTTTAATATACCATAAATGGTAAAAATATAAACCTACAATATTCTTATTAACGTGTATCTTATTCCTGTATTTGATGTGTCATTATTTATTAATAAATTGTATTTTTAATATTAAAGAGCATAAAATTGTGAATATTACTTATATATATAAATATATATGATCAAAATTCGTCACTAATTAAGTTAAACACATAACAATAATAATGATAATAATAACAGAAATAAATTACATTTAAATACTTATTAGTCATACAATGCATTAAGGGGCATGTATCAAAATATGATATTCTTATTATCTGGTGATGTGATAAGTTCGCTTTAACCTAAATATCTTAGGTTATATAAATACAAATATTTTACGAACTCCTGCTATGTATTGCGGCATATAAACGTTTAATAATTCCACTTTTTAACAGAATATCGTATACACTATAAAATGAATATTATAATTTTATACAATACTAACAAAATGGAGTTTTTTGTAAAAATATTTTACTCTGATTTTGTCTCTTTTAATTGTATATATGTGTGACGTACAATCTACCATTAAATAAAAAGGAAAATTATAATAACACACACAAAATATATATAGATATGTATCTTATTTAATTTCTATATCGTTACTATGATCTCCTGTTTCTTGTACAAATTCATGAAAGAAGTAATCAAAGATGTAAATTTTTTAAGATGTTTAGAAAATTATTATGTAAAATAAATCTCAAAGAGAAAATTACAAAAATTCAAACATCTAAAAAATGCATATAGTGGAATATTTGTGTAATATAAACATAGATACAATATATTAATTTTTCGAAAACATAGATAAAAATGAAGCGCTACGTTTTTGTTCGTTTAAAATTAGAACATACTAATGTTACATAATATAATACAATACAAGAAAATAATTTATCAGTATGAGAATTAAGAAGAAATCCATAGTTCTACTGAAACGTTTTTGTCATATTTCTTATTTTATTTCCTATTTTTATTTTTTTTCAGTAAAGTTTCTCAAAAGCTATGGACAGTTTTTTTTTCTTTTTTTTTTTTTGTTAATACACATAATTATAGAGAAAAATACTAAGAAGCAATTCTTTCGAAATTAATAATTTCTTTTTTTATTGTAGATATATAGAATATGTATATGATATACCTATTAATTTTTTATTTAATTTTAGAAAAAATGTAAGTAAATATTTACACTAGAAAAATAAAGTATACATTATATATAAATACTCTTGTTGTTAAAATCATATGTTCATTCTCTTTTAACTTTTCTAATTTATACATTTTTATTTGTTGCCTACATTTTATAAGTAATATATAGGCACATTCAACAATAAGATCGTTACAACGTATATTTTTTATTGAAGATATTTCTTGTTTATGCACTATAAAGATTATTTCAATACATAATATTAAAAAAATATACAAAAGCTAAATCTAAAGTACGAATGACCACACTTCGTGGGTGAAATGCTCCTTCGTTTTTCTAATGTCAAAATACTTCATTAAAAGAAATGAAGTTATTTTAATATGAAAATGTTGTGTACATGTTCATTTCAAGGCTCTACTTACAATAGCAAATATAAAAAAAGTTATATATATATAATATATTATATACCCATGTATTATTTCTTATATAAAGTGTAATAGTACATATATATGCACATTATAGGGTATTTTAAGTCCTAATGAAACATTTCTAAAATAATATTAGTTTTTCGTAACGTTTCCTTTATAAATGTATTTTATTATTCTATTATTATATATTTACTCCTATTTTTGTGTCTATCTTTTTCTATGTGTATTATTATTACATTTTTTATAAAAGTAAAACTGGATACTATAAAACTTTTAGCTGTAATAAAATATGTTTACGGACTCTTTCTTATTAATTTTAAGGATTTCTTTTATACATATTAAATTATATATAACATAGCACTTTATAGGATTACATCAAATTATATTATTTTGTTAGTAAATATTTTTAAAAAATACAATTAACAAAAATGTAATATTTTTAATTCTATAGCATATAAAAATTTTCACCTCTATTAACTAATTGATTTACCATCCTTATCATAAATTTTCACTATCTTTTCTTACCTTAAAAATATAAAATTTATATGGTAATATACTATATTCATATTAAAATAATATAATTGTAAAATTGTACTAGCATGTTTTTTTCACTTACTATAATTTTTACAATAAAAAAACAATAAGAAGATGTGTTATAAAATACTACAAAAATACTAGATATTTTTCTAAAATATATATTATTTTAATTTTTAGCAAAATAAATCTTGAAAAAAAATATATAAATACTATTTCCCATTTCTTAATTTTTACAAATAAAATAAAAAGCAACAATATTTTATGTACATTTTTTTATATGAACTATAAAAAAAACTTTTTATTAACAATATATTAATAATATTAGATATACAAGAAAAAATATATATATTTCTTTATATTCGGTGAAAAAAATAATTTATAAACATTAAACTTTAAAAATTGTTCTATAAAGTCTGAAGTTCATAATAATTTAAGTCATTTTTTACGAAAACTCCTTTTAATTAATACTATTACATTCTACTTAAAAAAAAAATAACATTAAAACCATTTTAATAAAAAAGAATTACAGAGAAAAAAATATTTAAAGATTATTGAGTTTTGAAAATACTATAGAGTAACAATAATATATATAAAAATCTTTTTATTTCACAATAAAAAAAATTTACCTTGAAACTAGTAATTTTTTACAAAATGAAAAAAAACAATACGAATATGTTCTTAATTTGGGGTAAAGTTCTTACTTACATCCTCTTAATATGGGCATCTCAACATGAGGTATTGTGTAAAAAATTGAAACTTTTAGAAATTTCTATATATATATGCTCTTTTTTTTTATTTTTCATTTTTTTTAAGAAATGAAAATTTTATTACAGAATTGAAATAAAAATATTATATTACATATATATATATATATATATATATTTGTTTTTATAAATTCTGCATATTTAACTTAATCATTTATATTTCAGAGTAACTATGAAGAATTATATGGAAATAATACCCATCTGAATAACGCACTAGGTTTAAGATCTAGTAGATTGTTAAAAGGAGATACAGGTGTACAGGCTGTTTATCCCTATAGTACTTTATACCTAAGAAAAGACGTAATTGATTCATCAGATAATGATGATGATTATGTTTTGGAAAAAAAAATAAATGATTTACAAATGAATAGCTCATTTAAAAGGATATATAATACATTAATTGAAAATAGGGACTTTCAAAAACAGTTTAATGATATTATGAATAATGAAAATTTAAAAAAAAAGGGTAGTGTATTAAAAAATTTAAACCTTAACGAATTTTATGAATCATTGGATAGTATTAATAGTTTAAAAATAACTAATGCACCAAAAAATAAAAAAAATAAATCATCAACTTCTGCAAAAAATAAAAAAATAAAATTATCAAATACATCAAGAAGTAATAATGATGATAATGTGAATAGATCAGAATCGTTACAAAACATGGTTCGTAAAGCTCTTAAGCAAGAAAAACCTAAAAAAGGGTTTATGCAATATTTATATGATTTAGACAAAAAATTTGAAGTTGAAATGTTACGCGCAATGAAAAAGAATACATCTGATGCTAATTATGCAGACTGTAGATTTAAAAGTGGATATGAAAAATTTTTAGTCTTTTTGGACAAAGCTAAGATATATATTCCACCAACTTTAAACATGCTGGTTATAATGTTCTTCATGTGTATTACTAATTCACATAAATTGAAAGATGCAAGTTTTCCCGGATTAGGTTTAGGTTTATCTTCCTTTATATTTTTTGCTATGATGATTTACTATGCTTACAAATTCTGTAAGATGAAGGGGGTACACAAATTTTTCAAGTCGGTGAACGGAGGAATAACATCAAAGAAAAGGGCATAAAAACAAAAAGTTCAAAACTACGAAAATATAAAAAAAAATTATTACTTGTAATAATGATTAATGTTTTTATTTCGTTTTAATTGTATTTCAAATTTTGTATAATTCATAAATAAAAATATATATATACATGTATATATATGTATATATACATACATATATTTAATAATAAATTTTTTTTTTTTTTTGATAATTTGCTATTCTAAGGAATTCCCTTAACGTTATATTTTATATTTTTTCTAATTTTAATGTTCGACATATGTTTTAATTGTTCGTTAGAATATAATTAGGATATAATTTTTTATTTATTTATGTAATAAAAAAATTGAATTTTTTGAATGATAATTTTTATTGTTTTTTTAACATATATGTGTATTCCAATACATATAAAAGATATAACTACGAGTGTGTATATTGATTTAATACTTCATAAATAAGTATGCTGCGTAATTAGTTTTATAAAGTAATTGTTGTTCACTCATAAAACTTTAATTGATGTTTATGTTCTAAAACTTTGAGAACATAATAAAATTATATTCATACATATCGTTATTTTTGTTAAAAGTGATTTAATGATTATTATCTAAGATTGGTAAAGCTAAAATGATATTTATTAGTTTTATTTAATTTTTTTTTAATTATTATGAACGTTTTTATTAAAATCTTATATATTTAAATATAATTAAATATATTCTTAAAGATTTATATTTAATGCCTTTCCTTAATACACCGTTCGTTTATGAAGATGTGGGTATTTAAAGAAAAAAGAGCAACGTAAACATTAGATTCTTCCTTAAATATAACATATTTTATCAAAGAGGGAAAATACTGCGATATTAACTTAGTTATACACTTAGTTCTTTTGAAGGAATTCTTTTTTATTTATGTTAATTAATTACTATTACACAGTATGTTTCTTATATATTTCTATGGTATATTAACACTATATAATTTTTTCTTTTTTCTTTTTCTTTAGATATTTTCTAAATAATTGTACATAATTTTCATTTGAGAAAATTTTCATTTCATAATAATATATGCATATGTACAAATAGACATATACGTATGTAAATATAAGCGCTTAATATTTTATCTTCCTTTTTATTAAATATTGTCAATTATAGAAAAGTCTGCATACTTCCAATATTATAACATAAAAACAAAAAAAATTATTCCTTTGAAAAATACTTAATAAGTGCATAAATTTAGATGTTAAAAATAGATTTATATTATTTGATCCATATATAACGTTTTATTGAAATTTTTTTTCTTACGGGGGATAAATAAATGAATCTAAAAATCTATTTTTTTTCTTTTTTTTTCAAGTGTTTTTAAGTGTATATCCTAACTACAGTGATATTATGTTAAAATAAATTGTGTTTTGCTAAATATAATAAACAAAGAAAAAAAAGTTTTTATAATAATAATCATGTGATTTTTTTAATTTCATAATTATTTATATGTATAATTCATTCAAAATTTGCAACTTCAATTTTTACTTCTATCTCTTTATTTCTAAGAAAATAATAATAAAATTCTTCCAATAATTAATTTCTTTATCAACGTTCTTTTTTTTTTTTTCTACTAAAATCATTTGTTTTCATACATTTTGTAAAAGAAATAATAATCTCTAATTTACGTTAATGTGTTGTAAATAGTATTAATGTAATGTTGACGTTATCTCAACATAACACAAAAAATTTTCAAAAGTATTTAATTTTTAAACTTTTGTAATGGTATAAAAACTTATATTTCTACCTAATAATTTATTATATACTAATTTTATTTGTACCCCTTACATGAAGTTTCCGAGTTTCATTTCCTCCCCCTTCTATTACGGAACAGTTATGTAATAAAATATTGAATTTTTATATTCTCTTCTTTTCAAGTTTTAGAAAAGTAATATATTTTTTATAAGTATGTTTCTTTTTTCACACAAGTTTAAAGAGTTTTATATATACCATTTAAAATTACTCTTAAAAAATAAATTAATATTTCATCTTTTTGTTCCATAATGTTATCAATTTATGGCAAAATTGTTTTATTATTTACATTGAATTGAGCTAATAATAAACTCATTTTTTTTCAATGTTAGTAGTTATTTTAAAAACGTTTATGCTAAGTATGTCTTGACAATTTTTATTTTATGCTCTTCATTACTATGGAAGCCTCATATTAACTAGTAGAATAATCAATAATTATTAGTTCTTCTATTTTATTATTACATATAAACAAATATTTTTTATTAAGTAGAACTTTAAGTTTAACAAGATTTATTTAAACTAACTTTGCATGTTTATATGTTACACCTTCAATTTTCTTACGCTTTAGGTTTAAATAATTATTAATATATTGATTTAATTCAAATATCTATTTCTTTTTATAGTTTTTATTTTAATGTTAAGAATATAAGTTTCTTTTCTTATTAATTTAATTCTTATAATGAGATATAAAATTTAGCGATTATTTTTTTCAATCCACTGCAATTTGCATATTTAACCTAAATTTTTCCCTACATCATCCCGATATAAATACTGCTTATTATTCTTATATGACTTTGTTATTATTATACAATACTATAATAATATTTTAAATGTAGTTTTTTTTTAAAATAATAACTAAGTATTAATTTAGATATTATTTACATTACTAATAACTTAATATTTATTTCTATCTTTATATCAAATTAATATACTAGGTCAAGCAGTTTAAATATGAACATAAACAGTTAATTTCTTTCATAGGTATATTTCATTCACATTTTTAGAAATATAAATATTATTGTTATTAATTAAATTACACAATTATGTTAAATGTAACTGTTAAGATAACACATTTTAAAAAAAGCATACAACTTTATTTCTTATAAGAGTAGAGATTCCACTGTATTTTTATTACACTAATTTAAACATTAAAAATGTAAAAAGAAAAATATAGCGTCCTCGATAATTTATTAATATATGTTTTTTCGGAAAATTTCTTATTATTGTATTTATATGCAGGTTAAATGAAGGTTTTAAAAAAGGCATATTTGAATACATGATATAGATTTTCATATACCTTTATTTAACAATATATATATAATATAATTCGTTATTTTCCTTAAATTGATATAATTTAAATCTGAACTTCACCTTAAGGAATAAAAAATAAAACATAATGATAGGCGTATTTTACTTCAAATCTTATGAACAGGAAAAAAAATCAATTATATAATTAAGCAGAATGTTATGTTGCAAAAAAAAATTAAAAAACATGTAAACACATATACATATATATATATATATAATATATTATTTTTTGTATATGTAATATTAAAATATTGATTCATGAAATTTTAAACAATATATTTTTCTTTATTCCTTAATAACTAATTTCCTTCAGTGAAATCACACTATATGTAGCATTTATAAATTATATTTTTTATACATACACTTTATTTGTATATATATCTTGGATTAATACATAATTTTTTTAGGGGAGCTACGATCCCACAGTAATATTAAATCTAAAATTAGGGCACTACATACTAATTGTTTTAATTATATATATATATATATTATTTATTAATTTTTCTTTCATTTTTTTTTTGAATAATTAATTTGTTTAAACTTCTTTTATTTCACTAAATATTGAAAATTTATAATTTTATAACAATATAATATTACGTTCGTCCTCAAGAAGAATTAATTTTTAATTCTTCAATAATAATAACATGTTTCGTGTGTCATTGAAAAAACAACATTATTTCATTATTTGATAATTTATTCTGCTTTGTTATTAATATATAAAGTTACTTTGCATGTTGAATAGAATTTACTGTTATATGTAATGAAATATAAAGATTATAAAAAATTTTATTTGCTGAATATATGTAATTTAAAAAATATAATATATTTATTCATTCATTAATAACAAATATGGGAATAATATACATACGATAAATAATTGTGATATAAATGGATATAGAACAATTAATAATGGTATACTGTATTCCTTATTTTATATACATTAGATTTTTAAAATATATATATATATATATCTTACCTGTACACTTCTATACAGTACATAAGATATATTGCGGCCTATGTCTATATATGACACACAAAACAAATGAGTAAAATATTTTTTAGCATGGGGAAAACATGATAATTCTTGGTAAATTATTTCTAAAAGACAATTATAAAAAATGAAATAACTTTAAGGTGTATAATTTAATATTTATAAATTTATATTTGTACAATATTTTAATTTTTCATAATACTCGATAATAAAAAAATAGAATATTTATCTATATATATATTATCGTACTCCATATTTTGCTGTTATAAAATAGAAGAATATTTCTAAAAAAATTTGAACAATTAAAAATTATTATTACCGATGTTCTTCATTCCATTACTCATTTTTATTTTTGAACTAAATAATTTTTTAAATGATTGAACATCTTAATTACATATATCCCTTCGTTTATTTTATTTTTTTCGAGCTATATAAATGTACGTATAAAAAGAAAAACTATGCTAATTACACCTTATAAATAAACATTTAAGTAGAAGATTAAGAAGAAAATACATATAATTTTCCTCATTTTATACAATATAATTTTAGAGCATATTTATATAATATCATATTAAAAATAATTATAATAAATTACCAATATAATTATTCAAGATGTTAATTGTTTATATTTATTGTATTTATTTATTTATTTAGCTTTTTCTTCGTCTTTTTCTATGCACATTTTACAAATGCGTTGAAGTCACAATTATTAGTAATTTTATTAATGGTATTATATATTATTTAAATATATATAATTTTCACTTAGCATAAAAATATTTAGTTCTATGGCTATATGGAAATTCATATAAATTAATATAAACATTCAAACACACTTATATGGATTGATATTCTGAAAAATATAGGAATCACATATTCCTTCACTTGATGACTTTAACATATCCTATTAATATGTCATATAAAAATATTTAAAAATAAAATCTCTTCGTTTGTATCCATCTCAGTACCCCAAGTGTAATAATAATAATTATAGAAATATTATTATATATTTTTTTTTACATATAACATTTAAAAGTATAATTGTCTATAAGGCTCTATAACATGCAGATCAGTTCTGATATGAATTAAACTTATATTCATTTTTATATTTAAAATGCACTATGAAGAAAAAGATAAAGTAAATGGAATTTTTTACACAAATAAAGATGCCAATTTATATTTTATAAAACACTGATTTCGTGGATAAGTGAACATGATGAAGATATATTTTATCCCCCTTAACAATTTATATTATGGGAGCCAAATTCAGTACTCTAAATAGGCACGTTAGGGTATACCAAATGACATTATGAACATTCGTTGTGATTCATTAATAAACATTACTCAGAATTTCTCTTATATATATATCTTAGATAATTAATAAAGTTCACGTTACAAAAACTTCATAAAAATGTTCATCAATGTTAACAAATTTTATCGTTTTTCGTAAAAAATATATATTAAGAATGAATTTATATACTATCTATTTATAAGGTACCTCTCGAAAATAATAAAATATTAAGTAGAAATATTATGAAGTTATAAACCAATAGATTTATATATGCATGTGTTTTTACTAAACTCTGAAAGTACTTCGTTACATTTTGACCTGAAATATTTTTACATAATATTAATACATTAACACTGTTGCAGAATTTATAAAATAATTAATAAATATGAAGAATATATTAACATGAGGAGAATAATTTACTATATACCATTTAAAATACACTTAATCATCTTATGTGAACAGAAATTATTCTACGAATATATGTATAAATAAATGAAAGAACATAAACAAACGTAGTAATATATTATTATTATAAATATGAAGAATATAAAATACCATATTTTAAATTATTTGTAACCAGTTTTTATAAATCATTAATAAGTTATAAATCTAAATTATATTTATATTATATTCGAGATATATAGGAAAATATTAACATTTTAAAGAACAATAAAAAAAAATGTTCGATAATATTTCTGTATTGGAAAAACTGTGTATATATAATTTTAACTAATAATAATTATTTATATTTAATAGTAATATATCATTTATTTTCATTCTTTAACATGCCATATTTACTTGGATTGGGATATGAATTTCAGATAGACAATTTTCCTTCCCTGTTATGTAGTACATTCTTCAATAATTCCGCGTAAATTTTTGAAAAATACAGTACAAAAATTACATTAATGTACCCAATAAAATATATTAATATATTTCATTATAATATATTCAACATATTCTAGATTTTCTTTTTTTTTAACTTATTTTTATAGTTATATTTTCTATTTAAATAACACGAATTTTTTTAAAAAAGCATTTATACGTAATCATATATTTCTGTTTTAATATTATGTCATGCATTATTTAATTAAAAATTTTTAACTAATATGTAATTATACTTAATACCATAACCACATAAAAAAGAAATGTTCAATTATTATTTAATAAATTGAAATTACTATTTTTTATATATAAAATATAACAATAAACATAGACTAACATAAGTTATTACTTATTTGTTCTTTAACATTTTATTAAGATTTTTTCGATTAAAATATATAATTATGTTAATATTTTATATACCTCATATATATTAAATAATTTTTGAAGATCTTTATTTTAATATATATATTTTTTGTTATTGTATGTATTAATCTTATAAAAAATTAACTTCAAAAAATTTATATATCATGAATATATTGATAATTTTTAAATATTATATATTTTTTTAATGCTAACAAAAAAAAAAAGAAAATATATTTATTCAAATTATGCATTATATATATTATCCAATATAATTAAATATACATTTTCTCCTTTTTTTATATTCATATTAACGAAGCACTCTATTAAAGTATGTATCAAATATATAAATAAGTATAAATATTTATAAAGATCAATTATATAATTCGTGTAATTAGTAAGATATATATATTTAATATTTTTTAAAACATTATTAAAATTATTTTAATTAATAATATTTTTACTTATAGCATTTATTAAAGCACAAATATATACTGTATTATTTTTTTTTTTTATTTGATATATTATATATATATATATATATACATTATAGCCATATTAAAATAGTAAAGGGGGAAAGTTTGGTACTTTGAAAAAAAAAAAAACTGCTACTACACAAATTATAACGCAACAATTTATAAATATCATAAAAAAGAAATATATATAGATATTATATACCTGAAAATTTTATCATTATAATAAATCCAACAAGTTAAAGAAAGTAAAAAATGTGTAAACAGAAAAATAAATCATTATTTTTCTATAAAATTTATGCGTTCACAGTTTTAGTATTGGCGTGGAAGAATTCGCATGAAGAGGTGATATAACTATTCTAATAAATTTCTATTATTTTTTGTTATTTTGCGTATTCATTTTAAAAGGAAAATTTCATTAACATTTAAATAAATAATATTTCAATATTTACTGTAATTTTTAGCCAAATAATTTTCATAAATTATGGGATAAAGAAACTAACCGAAAGAACTTACACTCATTAAGAGCTCGAAGATTATTAATGGGAAAAGAAGATTTAGAACACCAACAAAGGTATTCTTCTTTAAAAGAACAAATATCAAAATTAGTAAATGAAGACAATGATGAATTTGATAGACGCATAAGTGAATCATTCCAAGATAACAAATTTAAGGACCAATTTAGTGAATTACTGCATGCCTCTGAAAGTTTTGGAGATATGTATAATTCACTCGAATTTGGTGATTATTTAAAAAAAAAACTTAGTGAATTAGAATATAATGATAATTTTGAAATGAGAAATAATATGAAAGGAAGAAATTTTCATAAAATTTTGAAGGTTAATAGCATAGTACAAGATAACCAAAAATTAAAAAAGAATAAATTATTAAAAAAAACAGATTCGTACAATCTATCAGAAATGTCAAATTATTTAAAAGCTAATAATTCTAATGATTATGATCCTCTTGAACATAAAATAAAGCGTAGTAAATTTGTACAATTTATGGGAAGGCATAAAACATTACCTCCTGTCCTGGTAATCTTGTTCGGTTCAACAATTCCATTGATGGCAACAGCAACAGCAACAGTAGCAGCAGCAGCAGCAGCGAGTGCTGGTATAATTACTTCCTTGGGTGCTTTAATGGGAATTTACCATTTGTTTAATAAAAAAAAATACAGTAAAAAAAAAACAGCTTTAAATGTAAACAATTCCTACAAAAAATGTTTACAATATTAGAATACATATAAAACAACCAAATAAATCTTTAAATATAATCTTGTAGTTTGAATATCCTAAAGCAAATTTGTATTATGCAAGAATTAAAAATATACACTTTCCTATTATATTATTAATATGTGAACATTTTGGCTTTTTACTTTTTATATTAATAAATTTTATTGATACTATTTTACATTCTCCCTAATATAAACATTGTAATTGCACAAAAACAGTTTATTTATATTTTCACCACAAAATAATTGTTATTAAAAAGTGTGTTTTGTTTTATGTATTTTTCTTGTAATGTACTACGTTTTTATGACTATTATAGAAAAGAAACATACTTATTATTATTTCATGGCTTTTATACATTTAAATAATATTCAATAATTTTTAAATTCTATTATCTTGTTTAATGACTTTAAATAAATTACTTTTATTACTCAAGTAAATATAGTTACTTTTAATTCACATAATATTTTTTTATCTCTTAAATTATTTGTTTATGTTTAAACATTTCACAATTAGAACATTGTACCTTAATATTCTCACTATTACTAAAATTTTTTCATATTATTAAATCATATATTTCGGATATATTTTCAACCAATTATTCCTATTTAATATATAAGATATAGAAAAAAACAAACCGATATAAATATTCATTTGTGTACCTTATAAGTTGCAGGACGCTTAAAACCTTATCATGCATCCTAAGGACTATAGATTTTAATTTTAAAACTAATTCTTAATTCTTCTTTTTTATTAATCATTCATTATTTCTTCATAAAGAAATATATAATCATATGTTATTAACATATAATTTATAAAAAATTTTTAAATTATGTAGTATAGCACTTATATGCTAAAATATAGACATGCACAAGGACAATTTCTTAAATTACGCGCTGCTGCTCAAAAAAATGTATAATAATAATATTTATTTTTGAAGCCTCTCATTACTAAAACTCTACTTCTAATAAAATAATAATTAAATAAATAAATAAATATATATATATATATATTAAATTTTTACAAATTTTATCTGAGCACGATAGTTCCTGGGCATTAAAGAAAGTGTTTCATTAAAATTAATAAGATAAAAATAAAATAATAATATAAAAAATGAGTGCCTTCTTTACATTTTCCTTCTTCATAAAAATATACATCAAAAATGTTACATAATACTTATTATAGTTGTCAAGACTCATCAACCGTTTCGTTTACGTTTACAATTCTCTTCGCTTTTAATTTTTGGAAATACAAGTATTAAGTGTTAATTATTTGTTTTCATTCTTCACCTAAATTATATATATATATAATGTTTTGTATTTTTTTTATCATTATCTCATTACAGCTACTTGTTTCCTCTTTTTTTTTTTCTTCCCTAAATATGTATATATATAGATATAGATATAAATATCCTTTGTTTAGATAAAACCTGTCAATGAACTATTCCCACATCAAAGTTAAATTTTAATTTTTACAAATTGTTTTACACGACATTTTTACTTAATTATTTCCCTAATTCAATACTCAATTCTGCTTTTTAATATTTTGTAAGTGTTAAAACCCTAAAAGTTATTAAAATCCTAAAATATTTTACATATCAAGTACTCTGTTTTAAAAAATTCATAAAAAAAATATTTTACATAGTTTCTCTCTCTTTTATACCCCTAGAAAATCACAATTTTAATGCATTAAGTAAATAATCAATTTGAGTGTTTCTTATTTATCCCCATAACATAATCCATTAAATCTACACATTACTTTATATATTTTTCACCCTTTATTTTATATACTAACTTTTCCTTAATTTTTTTTGAGCTACATATTGTAACATTTTAAAACCTCCTATACCCTTTTTGATTCCATTATATATTAGGCATATACTTTTTCAATTGAATTTCTTTGAAAGTGTTATTCATACCACTTATTTTCATTTCAGCCCTTTGGAATTTCGAACATTAACAGTTTTTACGTAATTCAAATATGAGAACGTTATTAACCTTCTATTTTATGTTATTCTTTTTATACATAATCATTTTAATTTCACTTCAAATATTTATATCATCTTAGGTTAAGTCTGTTTTTAACTATGATCTAACAAGTATTATACATAGATAACAAAAAAGAATAATTAATACTACATTTTGAATTAGTACTCCTCAAAAGTATATATATGTTTTTACAAAAGTCTATATGCTTTTAAAATATTCAGTATTCACGAATTATCGTGAAACTAATGAACTCAAAAATTCTCATGCATTTCATGAGAAAATTCAAATGTTGTACTAATATATGAAAAAAAAAATTCCAAAAAAGAAAAAGCATAAAAATAAAAAAATATATTTATATAATAATACATATTTAGTAGTAATAGGAACAATTTATAAATAACTACAAACGTGATCATATGACATTTATAGAATATGTAAAAATGTATAATACAATATTTTTTATCAAATTATTCTTTTTCCTCACCAAAGAAAAATGTATAGAAATATTTAATATCTACATTGTTTCTATTAAAAGCTTTATTATCTAAAAAAGAAAATCATTCTTGCAATAGATTTATTCTTTCATATACATATATATATTATTTACAGAAAAGTATGTTATTACAAAAAAATATTACAAAACATAATATTATCAAAAAAATAAAAATATAAAAAATAATGCAACAAAAATGATTGAATATTGTAATTATATCACATTACTGCAATACTGACATGTCCACATCGAAAGGATAAGTACAAAAGCTTTTATGTTAAGAAGTAACAAAAATATCTCTATGATCATTTCCTTATAGTAATCATATATTTACCAAGAAGAGTGAATAGAATGTAGTTCCTACTTCTACTTAATATAAAGATATTATTTATATTTCTCTAAATTTTTTTAAATCCTTTACAATTTCTTAGTAAAGATTGTATAACTCACTTATATATATACATATACAGTGTCAATTTCTTATTAATATACAGAAAAAGCAAGTAACTAAAAAAATAATTTAGTACTGATTCCCTCGAACTTATATATGTAAAACCATTTTAAAATATTTTTAGAAGAATTAAATTATAAAAATTCATTTACTTAATACATCTACAAATTCGACATTTTGATAAAAAACATATTTTTAAAAAAAAATTTATTTCATCAATAAAGAAATTCCTTTCATTTATACACATAAAATATGGATAAAATAAAAAGTATTTCACTGCAATTTGAAAATAAATCATTTTAAATATTTATTTCCATTTCCTTATGGTTTTTTATTTCGAAACAAAGTTTTTAGAAATACAACAATGTCATACCACTTTTAATATTGCTTATCATAAATAAAACATATCAGTATGATTAGGTTTTAGAAAAAATAATTAACGGGGAAAAGTAACGTAAGTAAACAAAATTTAACAATTTTTCATAAAATAAAAATTACATGAAATGTTCATATTTTTTATGGAATATGAGGATGCTAAAATAAAATTATTAACACAAGAATCAAATAATTTCTATTTTTTGTTACCTTTTAGAAATAATAGTAAGACAAAAGCCGAAGTTTTATTATTATATACAAATTTTAGAAAGCTAGAATATACATATCTAGATTGATACCTATTTTTTATTTTCTTTATTTTTTTTATTTTATCCTTTTGCATATAATTAAAAAAGTTGTTATATATTTATGAAATTGTGAAATTTATGTTTTTTTTAAATAACTATTATATGAATATTTAACAATATATCTAATCTAACGAAACAAAGTCAAACAGGAAGAGCAATAAAATTAAAAAATTAACCATAAATATTATTTCTTCTTTCTCTATTAACTTCAATGCAAAGACAAGGAAATTTTCACATTAAACTTATTCCCTTCAAATATATAATTTTTTATTTATTATTAATAATACCAATTTTTTTTAATTTTTGTTCTTTTCCTTAATGCTTTATATATGTATATAAATAGTAAGTACGCAATATGTAAAAGGGAACTTTTCTTTCTTTTCTCTTTTTTTTTCCCCTCATTTAACAGTTGTTTGTGCCAACATATTACATTATATTATAATTACATAGGCTAAATATGTTATATGAATTTTTTTATTTAAACATGTTGAACTATAAATTTGTAAAATAATATTTATCAATTAAACATCTTGCATCCATTTTAAATATAAATTTTTAAAGCTAGAGCAAAAACAATAGCAAAACAAAAAACAAAAAAAAAAAGTATTTATAAATAATTAAATAAAATACTTCATATTAACTAAACATAAAATTCTTTCTTTCTTTTTTTTTTTTTATTGTATTTTCATAATTTCAATCCTGCATAAAATTTAATTAAAGTATAATTTCTCTGAAACATAAATGCAGAATATTTCACTTCTTTGCATCACATTTCTAATAATCTTCGAATTAAAAAATAAAAATAAAATAATAACATTTAACACAAACAAATTACATTATTGAACAAAAAATAAAAAACTTGAAATAAAAATATCATTCTAAATATTACCAAAAAAAATGTACGTATGTATATATATATACAAATATGGTTAAATGTTGAAAACCACAAAGCATAATTTAAAAGAGCAATGTTTTATTTATAATTTTTTTTTTCTTACTATATGCAGTCGTATTTGTATCACTAAAATTGATATAAAAAAATGTATATATACCTACCAGTTCAACTTTTATAGATTTAATGTTGTTTTTAGAATTATACTATTCGAATTAGTGAATTTATATATAAATATATATACATCACCATACGAAGAGCTAACAGAACATATTATTGAGTTATTATACAATATAAAAAATACATATGCTTTTTATAAGTGTAAAACCATGGGTACGCTATGTGTAATTATATCTTATCACCTTAGATTTAATTAATTAATCAATCTAAATTAATGTATATCTAAATCTACTACAACATATATAATATAAATGCATGCAAAATATTATAATTTTATTAATATTATATATATTGTCATTTTTTCTTTTTCCCTATGAATTTTTATCAAAAATAATTTTGGAAAACATTACAGCAGGATAAATGATCATTTCTAAAAAATTTTTATTATACAATTTTTAAAAACAGATTTAAACATAATATTTATTCTTAAATTATTTTGTACATACAAGTTAGTACATATGTTGTCACAGAGATTTTAATTCCCTATTATATCCATATCGTAGTATTTCTTCAATGAATGAAACATATATATATATTTTTTTTTTTTTCCTTTAATTTTTTTCCTATAGAACTATAATTTTAATACAATATTATTCTTTTAATACTTATTAAATCATGTTTTATATGTCTTATTTAAGTATTATGAATTAAGAAAATTTTTAAATAAACCTCTTACTAAAATATGTAATTTTTATAATTTTATTTTTTTTGTGTGATCTTCTATTCGCAACAGTAATTAAACTTAATTAAAAAAAAAAAAAATTCAAAAGTTTTTTATATTTACATAGTAGCAAATAATTAAAATAAATTATAAACCAACCATTTGCTTAATATTATTGAAAATATCATATATATACAGTACATCAATTATTACATAAGTTTTAGTAACTTTAAAAATATTTATTAAAAAAGAAAATATAAATATGCTAGTCTTTTTTACTAAAAATATACTATTTTCAACTTTAATATGGGCATGGGAATATTCCTGTAAGGTACCATATAATTCTTGTAATTAATTAATTTTTGTTCTTTTTTGTTATTTTATGTTTCTATAAGTAGAAGAAAATTTGATTAGTACATATATAAATAAATTAAATTTAAATGTTGAATATTTGTATCATTATTTACAGTTAACCACATGCAGTAAATCATGGAATGAGGTATTCTACAGTAATAACACATTTAATGTAAGATGTAGTAGATTATTATATAGTGAAACAAAATTAGAACAAGAAAAAAAATATGAAATGTTAAAAAAAAGAATATATAGTTTATTAGACGAAAGTGATGATGCATTTGGAGAAAGACTAAATGCATTAGCTCATGATGACCTTTTTCGAAAACAATTTAATAAATTAGTACTACGCGAAGTTTCCAAAAAAGAAATTAATAATTTGATGCAATGTAAAAATCATCAAAAACAACATGATGCATGCAACTTTGAACATAACATAAAAAAAAAATCTGATACCTCAAAACATTATGATAATGTTGTGAAGCATAAGAACCCAACAAAATTATCAAAAAAAGCAAGCTCAAAATTTAAATCAGACTTATTCCACATCAACTACATTAATAATGTTCATTCAGTTAAATTTCGACATATAGTAGAGGCATTTTCATATTTAAAAAAAAAAAATAAGGTACTTTATGCAGCTATGTCCATCATAACTGTGTATGCATTGTTTATGTTTTTTATTCTAATTATATCTGTTAGCATATTGTTCTACATATTCTTAATATCAATGTAATTAACTTGTGTTGAAACCCTGTATTTTCTTTCTTCTTTTTTTTCTTTTGTATTGTTTGTAATATTTCTTCAATAGCATTTATTCTTATTGTATATAGTACATTCTTTTTAAATTAGTATATATACAATTTTTTGATAAAGAGGTCCAAAGTTCTAGTAATTAATATAGAAAAAATATTCATCTTATAAAATTAATCTAAAAAATTTTTTAATTTACTACAGCAATTCGAAAGTACATAAAATTTTATACTTTAATAATAAAGATGAGTATATCCCTAATGCAGCTATATATATTATATAAATTATTCATTTTTTTACATTTTATCTTAAAAAGTTATCTTCATATAATTCTATGTATAAAGTTATATAAGTAAATCGAAATCATTTTAAATTTTGAATTATCAAATTTTCACAATTTATGTAAAAATATACTTTCAAGCGATATAAATATATCTATAACTACTTCTATACCTATATATATATGTAAATTTTTTTTTTTTATTTTCCTCTTAATTATGTTTCCGTAAAAAATATTGACATTTACTAATTTATAAAATATGACAAAATTCAATCAATTAAATTACATTAATTCATTCATCTTTCTTTAAAAATTTACGTATCTGTTTGGCTTTTATCAATAATAGACTTCTACTAATAATTAATATTTATTACTAGTTTTGCTAAATAAAATGTATAGTTATTAGCACTGTTTATTTGTACCAGTTAATATAGATTTTTTTTTTTTTTTTTTTTTCTTCCACTTTTTATGCATTACGGATGTGTGTTTACGGGAAGACCAACACCATATCAAAATTGATTCTCATTTTTTTATATACTAACTACAAGATCCTATTATTTTAAAATTATATTATTATATTATGTATCTTGAAATAAACTCTAATTATTACCTCGTTAAAGGAAATTCGTTTTTAATAACTTTTCATTAATGTAATTCCTACATCAACTATTCCTTCACAGTTTTAAATAAGAAATTTTACATTTCCATTTGGTTAAGTTTTTAATTTTTAATTATTCATTATAACTTTAAATCATGTGAATCACATATATATATTTTAATATATCAATACAAAGGACGAAAAAAAATGCGACTCCAGTAATCTTATGAAGTTTACTCCAACAGAATACATCATAGACGGGAACATTAAATGACGACCCGCTCTAGTGTTATCTTCAAGTTTTTACATTTTAATCATTTTTTTAATAAGAAAATATTGTTAACATTTTATTTCTCATTTAAAATGAAATATATATATATATATATATCCTTCATAAATATAGTTTATATACCTCTTTAAATACTTAGTTAAATTTAATAAATATATATCCGTTTCGTCTTTTTGCGTATTTTATAAAACTATTATATCATTGAATGTACTTCACCTGATCATATATATAACTAGTAATTTGTTAATTCTTTACATATATTTGTAAAAATTATTTTATCATTCATAAAAAAATTTTCTGCCTCTAAGGTAAATTTGCATATAATACATTGCGCTTAAAGCTTAACCCTTAACCTTAACCTTAACCAAAACATTCGTGTTTATTATGTGCTCTTCGTAGATTTCTATATATATAAGTCATTTATCTAATAAAATAATATATTTATTTTGTCTCAATAGAATTTATATTCTTCCACATGTTTAAATTGAAGGGATATTCTTAAAAAGAAAAAAAATTTCATTTAACAATATTATTTTTAAATTATACAATATCATAAAAAAATATTCAAATTGGGATATATTTAGATTGTGCTACAATGTATGTATTACCATATTTCTGTTAATGATTTTTACAACCAAATTTGTACAAAATATTTATTCTTTAATTCACAATTTACGACTTAAAACTTTTTTTTTTTTTTTTTTTCTTACATTTCCTTATTTCAACAATAACAGAGTAAACGTTTTCAAGTATTATCCTTAGCTCATACAGAATTACATTTTTTTTTTATTACTGGTAGGATGAACTCCCGTAGTAACACGTTAACAATTTAGTGAATAGCATCTAATAATTAATTATTTGACTCTCCATATTATATCAGTGTTTACGATATAAATAACACTAAATATATAAACATATAAAAAAAAAATTTCAGAATATAACACGATATGTACAAAAATTAGTTTCAACTGTTTATAAAAAAATTCTTTTATATATATATTTAATATTGACAAATACATAATTTTATTTTACATAGTACATATAGTATAATATAAATACACATATTATAATACATTTCTACAGGAAAAAAATATATTTTAAACTTTTATTTACCAACGAGTATTAACTAAATTCGCTTAAATATTTCTTTTTAATGAAATAAATATGATTAATAAATATATGATAACATAATACAGATTCAAAAGCGTAAGCACCATATAATCATATTAAATAAAATAATTGCACATGCATTTATAAAATCTTATATTTAATATATATTTTTCATGTATTTTCTTTATAATCTGTACAAATTATTTCCATTCACAAATCTCCTTTTTGTGTAAACTTATTATTTTTATTTGAGTTGTATAAAATTTCTAAAAGGAATTATTATAGTGTAGCACTTAAGGTTATTAACAACATATTTTAAATATTAAAAATTCCATTTATTCCTTTTTTTATACACTTCTACTATATAATTTTTCTAAAGATACCAGTAGAACTATTTTCTTACTTGACTGATAATATACAATTATTTATATCTACTACTAATTATTATTTGTGTATTACTACTAATTTATTATTTTTTAAATTAGTGTACCAACTATTATTAACTGTTCTAAATATTTTCGTTTTCTTCTAATAATTCAAATTTACAAAAATGTTTAATTTATATTTATTTTTCTGTACTCTGTATTTTTTCCAGCTTTTGTTCTTCCTGTGTATAACAGGAATCAACATGATAAAAATAATTTTTTTTTTTTTTTATAAAAAAATTATAATATAATAAATATAATATGGATAATTTTATTCTAAAAGGAATTTATATACTTACCAACAATTTATTAATTATTATATTATATTATATTACACAAAAAGAGCTTGATTTGTGAATAAAGCCATAGACATGCAAATATCAGAAAAATAATATATTTGTATAATGCTTATTATTTGTAAACTTTATATTTAGAATATTATCATGGATTCATATACGTGTACTAAACTATTATGTATTAGTAAATGCACTTTTTATCCGTAATTTTAAATAATTTAATGATCTTTTTTTATTATTTAATGATATATTCAAATATATGATATGTTTTTTAAAGTATACACCATTATAATATTTAATGAATATTACATACAAAACTAATTCATCATTTTGATAATTTTATTTAAAAGGTGTTTATGTCATTACATTGAATACATATTATCCATTTTTTTTTTTTTTTTTTTTTTACATTTTATACAATTTTAACTATTTACATAAATGATCCAAACAATTTAAACATACATTTATTATATTATTTAAATAAAGATGGTTAATAATATATTTTTATTATAAATCTATTTCCAATATATCAGAATTTGTAACAAGTCAGTAACAAAATTATACACTACGTTCATATAAACATATCTAATTACATAAAAATAATATATATATTATTAAATTCATATTATTACATTTTTTTGATATGTAAAATATATATATATATATATATATATATATATATTATTTTAAATCAATCATTACATAAAAACAAAAAAAAATAAAATAAAATAAATAAATAAATATTCTTGTAAAATATTACAAATATAAACAAACGGTTAAAATCTATTATATAACATTTGTTTTTTTTTTTAATACTAGTAGTTAAAAATAGAGTGGTAAAATGAAAAGGAAAAACTTAAGATAAATTATAAAAACAGAAAAATAATTTTATTTCGTAAATTTTAATGATCCTTTTTGTTTTTTTTTTATTAAGTATATGTACATTATTATTTATTAACATATTATTTTTCAATTTATATATGTATATATAAAATATATTCTATTAAGCACACACCCATATTTTTTTAAATAACGAGTTTTAATACAAGTTCACATGGAACTCTGAAAAAATATGGTTGTAGAAAATTCTTAATCTCACGAACTCTCAAAATTTATATTATCCATACCATATCAGTTGTTAAATAAGTGTTTAATTACATGCTATCTATATTATGATGTAAAAGAATTTTTTAAAATTAAGAGAAATTTTTCTATTTTTTTTTTAAATATTCCTTATATATAATATTATATATATTTTTATACATTAATAATATATTATATGTTATCTTTTATTACTAAATATATTTTAATTTTTTAAAGTTTTAGAGTAAATTTTTAGAAAAAAAAAATTCAAATAAAATTATATATTTTTTTTTATTTATTTATTTTTTTTTTTTTCCAATATTAAAAAAAAAGTTAAATTTTTGCACCAATGGAAAATAGTAAAAACATTTAATAAATTTTATATAAACCCAAAGCTCTAAATCTATAAACGAAATTTTTAAAGAAAAAATGCTACTATTTTTTTTTTTTTTTGGTTTTTAATATATAATATAGAATAAAAGTACCTTTTTATTTAACAAATATTTATAATACTGCAAAATTTAATTATGAAGTTTTTATTTTCATAAAAACTAATTAAATTAGTTGTAATTTATATTTTTTTTAATTTTTAGGATTTATATTTTATATTTAATACTTGTTATTATTTAGTAATTACTATTTTTTACTTTTTCTTAACAAAATAAAATTAGGAGTAATATAATAACTGTTAATAAATTAAAGTAAATACAATAATCTTTATCAGTTATATTATCTTTAGAGATTTTTTCTTTTTTTTATTAAAAAAGAGACAAGTGCATATCCAAATAAGAAAACATATATGCATATATATATATAATACATATTTGTGTTACAACCTTACCTTAATTTTTTCAGTTCGGAAGAATTTTTTAACAAAAAATAAAAATCAGATATTACTAAATATTAAAGTTAGCAACAACAGCATTAAAGATTTATGTTATTATTCGTGTGTCATCCTTTCTTCTTTTATATAACTATTTTTCAGACATATGAAAAATAAATAATAATATATACATATATTATTTTAAACAAATGACTGTATAAAAACAAAAAATAAAATAAAATAAAATAATAAAAGTTACGAATACCTGTTTTATAGTAAATTTTTTATCAACTCATTATTTTGCATAGAAATAAATCCCCTCATTATTATATACTTGTATATAATTAATTGCAGAAAAAATAGAATTCTTTCGTAAGGAAAAATTTATCTTATATAATTCTCATCCCTTAGAAACATATATTACTATAAAATCATAAACAAAAATAAAATATGAATCTAAGAATATATATATATATATATATATACATTTCTAATACGATTTATGATAGTGTAAATTGAAAAAAATAAAATACAAAGACACATTCATATAAACAGGATAGTACAAAATTGTAATAAATTTCTAAACATGAATTATTATTTTTAATGCTATATATATGTATATATATTATAATAACAAATGGTGCACATATTAGGAATATACATTTATCCCTTCTCTTGAATATTTATAATAATTGATAACGCCGATATTCCTTCTAAGTTAAAACAGTTGCACCAATATTTTTTCAGAGTGCATTATAATATAAAGTGCTAGTAATCTCAAAATTTTCTGAGATTTCTTAAATTTTCAATAAGGTATAAAAAATTTATGAATTTTTACAAGTTTGAACACTATATAAAATGTCATTATGTATGATAATTTTGTAAAAAATATATATAAACCCCTAAACAATTCGTTATTGAAAATATGAATAAAATTTTATCCCATAATAAAACAAGAGTAATATAAATATTCCTACGTGTTAATCTTTTTAATTTTCATATTAATTTTTCTTTCACATAACGCTTTCATTTTCCTCTTTCGTTCAGTGATATATTTTTAATTTAAAATGTATATAATTTTTTTTTACAAGTTTTATGAGATGTAATATATATTTTATAAATTTTCCACAATAAGGGGCTTTGTATTTTTTTAAAAGTTCTGGTATTAATATACCATATTTTATTTCCCTCTAATTTTTAAAATTGTGCTCTTGTAACAATTCGCTTATCTATATAAAGATTTCATAAAATGTTCAGTATCAGAGCTTATAATGCCATAGTTGTATGCAGCCATATCTTCATTTAGTTTTCCAAATAATTTATCATGTTCTTCATTTTCCTCATCTAATTTATCATCTACATTTAAACATAACACATATTTTTCTATGTATTTATAATATACTTATTGTGTATATTCTACTTACCTCCGCTTTCTATCGTACATATAAATTATTGCATTATTTACGATATTTTTGTTGCCCCTTTATTTAAGAAAGAAAGTACACTAACTTTATTAATATACCCTTTAGCTAATTAAAAAAAAGAAAATATATTTGTTTCTATATTAATGAAATTTCTTATCTGGAGTTAATCAATTATAAAATATGAAAAATATACAAAAAAAGGTATTTATATATGTAATTGCTGCCTTTCATTAATAGAATATTTCAAATTGTACATTAATAAAGTTCGTGCAATAATTTTAATTAAAAAGGAAAAGACGTTGTAAACGTTTTTCCCCTTACGTCACCTCCTTAACGTTCTAAAATCTCCTGTAGCAATAAACTGTTCATCTACATGATTCCCCTTACTAACATATTATTCAGTGATTGTGTTACTGTTACTGTTCCTCCTAATTATTTTTACATAACGAAATAAAATAAAATTAAAAAATGTGCATCATTCTAGTACACGCTTTTTACTTAATTATGTAAATTAATATTAATAATTTACATACATATTACACTTATTTTCAATATGAGGAAATGAAAATAATTGGAAATATGTTGTTTTACGAGTTCTTATTACCTTGTTTAGTTGAACTTGTACAGTTACGTGGATGTGCTATGACAATTATTCGTTAATTCACCCCATAAGCACATGACTAATATAATAAACGTATATTTCTGTTAGGAGAGGTATACCATTAATATATAATATATAAAATAAAGTATAATTCAATTTCAAAAATAGTGGCTATAATAAAAAAAATTTATTTCAATTTTATTTGCTATAACCTACAGACGAAAGTGATTTACGGGCTTTAACTCGACTTAAGGAATCATAAAATATAAAATAACAAAAAAATGTATTTTATTTCATTCCTTCATTATTTTATTATATTATATTATTTATTTTTTTTTTTTTTTTCTTTTTTGGAAACATTCTCAACATAATCAGAGAAACATTTTCTAAAATATATATTTAAAGATTCCACAATTTACAATACAAAACTACAATCATTTTAGTACTTATAAAAAATGAACAAAAGAAAAAATACTTCCAAAATATTTCTTCTACGAATACATTAATTTTGACAAAAAAACATTACAGCAGTATAAGGAGTGTCCCTACATAACTGAACACTTGAAAATTTTCATTTTTCTCAAAGCTAAAATTTTAGGTATTCTACATTAATAGTTTTCATATTTATATTATTCATAAATATATATGCCAATATCTATATTAATTTTTACTTTTTCTTATCCTTTAAAGGTTGTATATACGTATTTTAAATAAATAACCAATGCCTAATAAATCAAGTATTTTTTCCACACGCTTCGCCCAGTTGTATTCTTTCATTTTTACCTCTAATTAAATTTAATATATACTTTATATTTATTTTCTTCTTAACAGGAATAAAATTCGGAATGAATTCAATAAAAAAAAAAAAAAAAAAAAAAAAAAAAATTGTAACGAGCAAGAATTATATTCTTTCTTTTAATATATAATAATATTTTCGTGAAGTGAAAAATATACTTCACTGTTTTTATTTTCAGTTAATTAATTCTGTAATCACAATTCCTTATCTTAAATATTAAATGAAAATGTTAACAGAAACTAATATAAACTATATTTTTTTACATTAATTATAAACGAACCATTTTATGGTACTAACTAAATAAAAGTATAAATTACAATGATTTTTTAGATAATATTACATATGACTTGAAAAATAATTCTCTTTATTTTAAAACAATTAAATTATTCACCGGGATACCAATCACTCATTCGTGAGTATCAAAATTATAATCCTAATGCATAAACCTTAAACCACAAATGAGAAACAACAAAACCTAGAAGGTGTATCAATTAATCCGTTTGCCTTAATTCTGCTTTTTATAAACTTGTCTATTAATTATTACTTACTTCTCTTGTAAATCTCTAAGCCATTCTATAATTTTCTCTAAAATTTTTTCATTCCCGGGCTCCCAAACAATTATGTGATCCATTTTATCTATTGTATGCAGTTCCTTATTTTCTACATCAAGTCTATTATAAAATGACGAAACCCCTCCATAATAACATATGCTATCTTGTTTCGAGTGAACGAACAATATAGGAATATCTTTAGGTATATGTTTCATATCATTCTCTAAATTATACATTGCTCTTAAAAGTTCAGAACCAAATATACATGTTATGGATTTTTTACTTCGAATTTTATCAGAAGTTAAAAGAACTTTAATAACTGGATGCATGTTATGTGGGCATTTATAAAAAAGTCGAAATGTAGGAAAACAACGTGCAACACACTTTGATAATAACATAATATACTTGAATTCAGAAGTTTTGGGGGGTGGTAATTGCTGAAGAGAAACCATCCCAGATAATGATATGCATCCCTTAATATTTAGGTTGGAATTACTATTATTATTTACTTTTCCTAATAATTCTAATGTCCTTAATACAATATTTCCTCCCATTGAAAAACCAATTAAGTAGATCGGAAGCTTTTTAATATTACTATTATTATTATTTTTTTTTTTTTTTTTTCATTGTCATCATATGATGTTATACAATTTTCGCTATCAGTTATACTTGTCTCGTGAATTTTATTAATATATTGAATTACGTCATATGCAAAATCATCAAAATTATTTATATGTAGATATAAATTTTTCCATCCATCGGATAACCCATGACCTTGTAGGTCTAAACCAAATACTGAATATCCATTTTTATTAAAATGTTCTATCCAACTGTCTTTATAAACATAAAAATCATCTGCATCCTTTATTATAACCTTATCATTATTTCCTATTTCAATGTTATGTCTTAAAAAGGTTATTCTAGTATGTGATTGTATACCATGAATTAATACTATAATACCTATGGCATTTTTTACAAGCCACCCATATGTTCTTAATAATAAGCCATCCTTATTAAAAAATGAATCAATTCGAGGTTTTCCATCTAATTTGGTGTATGCTTTTTCATTATCTAGTAATTCGCATTCAGTCATTATAAAATAATGAATAATAAAATAATTCCTAAAAGATAATATATTAAATAAAAGTAGCGTAAAATGAATTTTTAAAAATAAATGAAAAAAAAATACAACAAAAATAAAGCAAAATATAACGATACAATACAAAAAAAAAAAAATAAAATAAAAAATAAAATAAATTAAATTAAAATTAAATTAGAATACAAACAATTATATCAAAAAATTTTAATTATGAACAACATACACTTTTTAAGCGAAATAATTAATGCTAGCTAAAAATATATATATATATGATAATACATGTGAAAATGCGAAATTAAATTAGATATACGCTAAATTAATATAAATTATAATAATATATAATGAAATTAAGCACGGTATAATTCACTATAAAATAAAAAAAAATTAAAAAATAATAAATATTTAAATTAACGAAAAACAAAAAAAGTATTGTAAAATATATTATATATTTATACGTATATATATGTATATGCAGATATAAATAAATAAGGCTTAAATTTTTTCGGTAAAATACACAAAGACAAACATTCAACACAGAGCTATTAAGAAACGATTTTTTTTATATATTATTTATTCTGCTAATTTAGAATTTTTTATTGCATACTTTTTTTTCTATCTATCCTTGTTTTCCTTTAAATACGCATTAAATAAATACATATTTGTTGGTTACTTCAAAAGTATACATAAAAATAATAAAATGTGATCATTATTTTTGCAAGAAAAAATTAAATTAACATTTTTTTTCAAAAATTTTTCACTTTAATAAAAAATTATCCTCCTTGTATTAAAACTATAAAATTGCAATGACATCAATAAGTTCATATTTATTTTGCTTAAAATAAAATTTCTTTTATTTGTTCTACGCAAAAATATGTATATTGTGGGAGTTTATATTAGCAGTAATGTAACAATGTGGAATTATTCTTCCTGCATATACCAAATATAACTATTAGCATTCCCATCATGACAGACGAAAATTAAGTAAAATTTTTGTGTTAAACAAGCACATTATATATATATATATATATATATATATATATATATGTGTATGCTGTTTTTATATCCATTTTTGAACAACATATGAAGTATCATTTACGATTCTAAAGGTTCACCCTTAAAATATTCAAGGTAGTGATGATTAAGTACTTAAGGAATAACTTCAATTACTAATCTACTATACTAGAACAGAGTAAAAATTTAAATGAAAAATTTATCAGTGATAGGATAAATTTATGTAAAAGCTAAATTTTTAATAAAAAAAATTCATTTTGCTAATTAAATTGGAATTTTTTCATGTTGTTAGTAAACAACAGTAAGATTAATTAATTATAATATTTAATGTGACTAACTGTTTTTATTATTACAAAGAAAGTAAGTTAATCTTAAATTATTTTCTGTTACAGTAATGCTTATATAAACACATATACACATATATATATATATATATATATATATATATATATATATACATTTATAATGTTGTGATTACTGAATTATTGTAGCTAATTATATTAAGCGCTCTTTATAGCATTATTAGCAAACTTCATGGTATTTTTTTTCTCTTATTTTTATTATTACGAAATAGGTATTTATTAGTTGTAACAAATAAAAATTATGCTATATAGTTTATAATTAAAAGACTATTATTTTTGGATATACAAAAAAAGGAGAAAATTTCACCATTGTACATATTGATATCGCTTTATTTTTAATTATTTTCATGAATATTTTTACTAAATTTTTATTTACCTACTATATAATAATATTAAACATTTAAGCTGTTGACGTTTACTATTGTGTAAATGTTTACTGTTTTAAACATAATAAAAAAACAGTTCCATAAATAATGTGTATTTCATTATATATCAGTTCAATTGGAATAATATAATGATTCAAACTCGTAGACAATTGTTTTATGGAAACCTTTTATGCATTTTTAATTGTACTTATAGTGGAATGTTTTCCTTTTTAACTTTTCCATGTGTAAAATACTGTTACTTTATTTTATTTATTTATTTTTTATTTTTATTATTTTTCCTTTTTATAGTAAATTTTCATATAAATTTTAAATATGAATCATCCATTCACACAATTAAAAAAAATATTTTTTTTTTTTTTATGCTTGACCCTTCAATTCCATAAACGAAAAAATTATTCTTATAACTACATTTTTTGTACTTTTTTATATATTTTTTTCAATTGAACGATTATTTCTAATTTTATTTTTTTTTTTTTTTTTTTCTTTTAAATTTATAATTACTAAAATATGGCTTACTTTCTTTATGTCTAAACGATAATGAATTATAAAAATTAAAATGTATTTACAAATATGAAAAAATTAATCTTTACATTAAAATATTCTAATTAATAATACATAATATTAGAAATTAACATTTTACAGCAGTAATAACACTTCCGTTCTACAATATAAAATGAACATTATTCTATTTTATATCAACCATCATTAAAATACTATTTAATTGTTTTTAATGTATATAAATTATTATTATTCAAAAAAAAAAAATTTTCTTCGTGATAACTCCTTTTATGTGTGCCTTTATTTGTATATCTTTTTTTTTATTATTTTTCTTCCGAATTTCAATTCATACTTTTTATATAAGTGCTTTCCATATTTAATAAATAAATCATAAAAATAAAAAATTTTATTATTACATGTTTTTTTAATTGCCCTACCTGTTAATTTATGCATTAAAATAAAAAATTCATAGAAAATGTTAACTTTTAGCATATGCTTATTTTATACAATTAAATAAAGCACTTTTTTTTTTTAATATTAATACGCTTGCAAGTGAAAATATAAAAAACATATAGAATTATTTTTTTCATTTTTTTTTCAAAATAGCTTATTTCAAATTTAATAATATCAAATAGCTTATTTCTAATGTAATAATATCAAATAACTTATTTCTAATTTAATAATATCAAATAACTTATTTCTAATTTAATAATATTATATTAACACAACTATATAATAACAAATGTAATAAATAAAATAACATAGTAATTTCAAATTCTAACATTTTAAAAGTAAATAATATATTCATAACTAAACATGTTGAGAGTGAGGAAAATAAAGTTTTATGTGCATTTGTAAATTTCACAATTTTTTCTTTTACTATAAAAGAATGAAAGTTTCTGTCAAAAAAAAAAAAAAAAAAAATTAAAATAAAAATTAAAATAAATTAATAAATATATATTTTTGTAAAATATTACAAATATAAACAAACAGTTAAAATTTATTTCATGAAATATTTTATTTTTTTTAATATTAGTACTTAAAAATAAAGGCGTAAAATGAAAAGCAGTAAATATAAATTATAGGCTACAAAAAAATTTTTTTTTGTTTATTTTTCTTTGTATTTTTAATAATCTGTTTTGTTTGTTCTTTTGATTTTTTTTTTTTAAATATTTATGCATTTTTATTTAACATATTATTTTTCAATTTATATAAATATATCTTTCTTTATTTATTCGATTAAACACCACCACCACCTGTTATACTGCAGTAATGAATATTTAATACAGCTAGTTCACATTAAACTCTCAAAATATATACATGTAGAGAATTTTTAATTGCACGAACTTCGAAAAGTTATATTATCTTACTATATCAATTATTAAATGATTGTTTAACTACATGCTAACTATGTATAATGTAAAAGAAATTTTTAAAATGAAGAGAAAATTTTCAGTTTTTTACAAAATATTCCATATATATAGTATTACATATATTATTATATAATAATAATAATTATATATTAAATGTTTAATATATTAAGTGTTTAATTATTTAATAATTTATTTTTATTTTTTACAGTTTTAGAGTAAAATTTTAGAAGAAAAAAAAAGAATTCACTTAAATTTAAATGTTTTGTTTTGTTTTGTTTTTTTTTGATTTGAATATTAACAAAAAAAAGTTCAAATTTTTGCACCAATGGGGAAATAGTAAAAAAATTTAATAAATTCTTTGAAAGCTATAAGTTTTAAATCTAAAAAAGAAATTTTTAAAGAAAAAAAGCTCTATTTTGTTTTCCTTTAATATAATATAGAATAAAAGCTCCCTTTTATTTAACCATTATTTTTAATCCTGTAAAATTTAATTATAAAAAAACAAATTTTATTTTCATACAAACTAATTAAATTATTTTTAATTTTTGGGATTTACGTCTTTTACTTAACACTTGTTTTTATATAATAATTACTATTTTCTACTTTTTATTCACAAAGTATAATTAGGAGTATAATAATAACTGTTAATTAAAGTAAATACAATATTCTTTATCAGTTTAATTAATTATCTTTACAGATTTTCTCTTTTTTTTTTTTAAAACAGAGAAGTGTAAATCAAAATAAAAAACGTATATATATATGTATATTTGTGTTTTAACTGTAGCTTAATTTTTTCAATTCGCAGGAATTTTTTAACAATAAATAAAAATCAGATATTACTAAATATTAAAGTTAGCAGCAATGACATTAAAGATTTATGTTAGCATTCTTGTGTTATCTTCTCTTCTTTTAAATATCTATTTTGCAGCAGTATGAAAAATAGATAAGAATATATATTTATATATTATTTATGAAGTCTGTATGTACTTATGCGTTTACATATATATATATATATATATATACATACATGTATGTATATTTACACATACACGTATGCATTTAACATTTTATAACAATCAAATTAGCATTAAAAAGAAAAAACATAATTTCTTCCATGTAATATTTTTTAAACCGATTGTAGGAAGCTCAAACAGAAAAAAAAAAAAAAAATGATGTAAAAGATAAGCCATTAAATAAACCATATTCTGAAGATTTGTGGAGAAACCAAACAAAAGAATGGAAAATGAAAGAGTGGAATAATTTTATGGAACATGCTGAAGAAGAACTCAAACACTTTGATGATATAATAAATAAAGAGATAGAAGGATGGGTTAAGGATCATGATATTAGCGTTAAAGAATGGTTAGAAGAAAAAGAAAAGAAATGGATGAATTTTAATGCACAGATGGATAGTGAATATAAATCTGACCTTAAGAATAAATCTTCATCATGGAATGAAAAACAGTGGAAGGACTGGTTAAATGGAAATGGTAAAAAACTCCTAGAAAAGGATTGGCAAGAATATATTAATAATTTGGATTCCCATATAGCTAATATATTAAATGCAAATTGGAATAAATTTAAAGTTAACATAATTATGGAATGGAATTCATTAGGATGGAAAGTGCAAGAAGATAAACGTTGGCTTAAATATGCCATTATGGGACCTCCAGATCCTAAAACTCCAGAAGAGAAAGTTGACGCAGCTAATTACAATGAATGGAGAGAAAGAAACGAATCACAAAGAAAACAATGGTTCCAGTGGATAACTGAAAAAGAAAGAGCGCGTACGAAAAATGGTAGCCCAACTTTTTCAAAATGGAAAAATAATAAACAGTCTGTTTTTAATAAATGGGTCGCTGCCTTTATTAATAAATTATCACAAGAAAAACAATGGAATTCATGGTTTAGGTAAACAGACAGATTAAATTAGTAAAAAAAATATAAAAAAAGAGGGAAAAAATAAATAAACAAATATTTATACATAGATTGATGTATGGATAGACAGAATCATATAGAGAATTTTTTTTTTTTTGATTTTATAAAATAAGTGGGAACTAACTAATTGAGGTGTTCCTATTATTATGATACACTACGTTATCATAGTGTGATTTCCTTCAATCAACACAATCTTTAAGAGTTATGAAAACAATAAAAATATAAAATGCAAAAATTATAAAAGTTGAAGTTTTACATAAAATATGGTTCTTACAGTAATATATTCTCCGTCAAGAAATTGTATTACATTGAAGTAAATAGGTAAAATACAACTAATTAGTGTAATATGAATACAGAACTGTTTTTTTGCGAAAATATAAAATGAATAGAAATGAACATTGTTTAAAATTAAAAATTATTATGTATTTTTGTTAATTAGGTTTCTACGATTTCTCTTTAAAATAGTGAAATTTTATTATTTTTTTTTTCATTGAAGTAATTTTTTTTCTTTTTATTACATATGTAGTGCTTTTAAATTTTAAATTAAAATTTTTTTTTTTTTTAAAGTTTTTATTTTTTTTTTAGTTCTTTTTTTAAATAAGTTATTATTTCCCTTTTGTGTATATATACATATACATATATATATATATATATAAATACATTTTAAAATTGGATAATGTGAAATTATTCATTATATGAGATATTTTTGTGTTTTAATGAGTTTCTTATATATTTGTTATTTTGTATGTCATCCCAGTTGTTTTGTTATAATTTTTATAACAATTATTTTGCTTATCTTTTGAATTTTAAATATTTGCTTGAACTTTTATTTGAAATGTGAACCTTTTTTATCAAAGCAAAAAACAAAAAAGTAAACCCATTATAGAGATATTTTGTTATATAATATTTTATGTTTATAAATATATGTACAAAATGCCAAATTATATGGAACAATAATATTTCAGTTTTACTTGTTTAATATGTAAAAGGAACTAATTATAAATTATTAAATTATTGATATCCTTTTTTTTAAGTTTAAAAATTATTGCCATACTTACTACAAATTATATTGTCCCACATAATATGGCACCATTTACCGTTACAATTATTATTACGCTTTATTATTTTCTTTTTTCATATATTACAAAAAATACTCTTCTTGTTTTAACTTTTTTTTGTAAATTTTAATACCCTCAATCCTTTTCATTGATAGTAATTTCTTTTTCTTACGTTTCCTTTTATTGAATTATATAGAAAGTACTCATGAAATACTTTCCCATGGTGCTGCTGCACATATATATATATATATATTCGCATTATATGTGTATTTATATACATTACATAATATGTATGCGTTTTATATATATATATACTTTTCACATATTCCAGATTATGGAAAAAATGCTCAACAAAAAGATCAACTCTAGGGCCCTTGCTGCAGTAAGTTATATACCTTAGCAATTCTTATAAAAGACAGATATAAATGTTTTCCTTTTTTTCGAAGGATTTATTTAAAATATCATTTTTGCATTCAAAATAAATACAAACAGTAAAACAAGGCATTCAAATATAATTACTAAAAATTAGATTCACTACTTAATCGCACAAAAAATAATAATATACTATGCTTTGTATGTCTATAATTTCATATAATTTCATATGATGTTATAGGAAATTTTAATTTTTTTTAATCGCCTTTAAATGTAAGAAAAAGTCTACTAGAATCATAATCATATTAATAAAAAAAAAAAATTCTTCTGTCAATTGTATTTTTCCTAATTTTACTATACTAAAATGGAGAATTTTCTTCTAAACGAACTTACAATTATATCCATAAATTAAGAAGGCAATTTTTTTTAGGAAAAAAAGGATTAAAAATGAAAAATGAAAAAAAAAATTTATTTTAATGTTTCTAAAAATTTACAATTTTCGTAAAATATAAAAATCTTTAAATAACTTTTTTTATTTTTTATTGTTATTAAATATTAAAAGTACAAATTTGGTATGTAAATTTAAAATAATTTTTTTCAACTATTTCAATATTCATTTCATTAACATCAATTTAAATGTCCGTAATTAAAGCATTTAGCGCCAATGCATCCATATTTATTTACTACAAAAGGGTTTCTTTATATATATATTTATATGAATAATACGTAACAATATGCGAATAAATGTATATAAAGTGAATAATTAAAACAATTCTAAAAAATGTCCTGCACAAATGTGCGTAATTCTAAACATACTGTAAATTCATATATATATATATATATATATATATACATACATAATACATTAATGTTCAAATATTCATAATATAGTACACAGATCTCTAACCTTACGATATGATATTTTTTAAAAGACATAACACTTTTAATTCTTTTTTTAATAAAATTAGAAAAAAAAGAAAAATATATATAACTTAAATATTTAAAGAAATCGTAAAAATTGGCATATTTGTATAAATATAATTCAAATAATTACAATTGTCATTTCTCTGAATTTTTAAAATTTAAATGCACAATAAAATTATTTCTTATGGAGCAGTTGACAACTAAACCAGCCATATAATTCATTATTTAATATTTGTAAAATAATTTTAGTTGTAATATCATCTGCTGTTGTGCCATTTTTATGTGAATAGAAAATTACATTTTTTATAACAATTTTCTGTTTTTTCAATTTTTTTTTTTTTTTTAACACATCCAGTTTTTTAAAACATCGTCCATTATACCATTTATTTATTAATATATTTTTTTTTCTTTATAAAGAAATTTTAAAAATGTAGGATACTCCTGGACTTGTTGTGTAATATCATCCCACTTATTAAATAATTTATAATGTGTGCGGATAATTATCCATAACATATAAAAAGTGCTTTAGCTGTATTTTTTTTCCTTTCATGCTATAATTAAAAGGTATACTAAAGTATGTATACAAATGCGAATACCAATACGAATACAAGTAAGAATATATATTTACTATATGTTAATAATATCCTTGCTTAAAAAAATAGCCATAATATAATTATGTACCCAAAGAATTACCAAATACTATAGGGGCATTAATTAATAATACCATGAATTTATCTGTTATTCTGTATATTATATTCTTATCTATCATTTTAAGTGCTGCTCCTGTAAGTCGAAAAAAATCTGTATAAAAATTATTCATAGATCTTAACGATTTAAATTAAAAATATGTACATTTCTGTAGTAATGTAGTTATTCAGTTGTGTAGTAATGTAGTTATTCAGTTGTGTAGTAATGTAGTTATTCAGTTGTGTAGTTATGTAGTTATTCAGTTGTGTAGTTATGTAGTTATTCAGTTGTGTAGTTATGTAGTTAAGTAGTTGTGTAGTTATGCAGTTATGTAGTTAAGTAGTTGTGTAGTTATGCAGTTATGCAGTTGTGTAGTCATGTAGTCATGCAGTTGTGTAGTCATGTAGTTACGTATATACTTATATATGTATAAATATATGCATGTATGCATGGACGTATGTACTCATCATGTATTTCCTTGAACATATATGCAAATATTTGTTTGCTACTATTTAGACTTTTTATGTAAATACGAGTAACACTACAAATGAACTAAAAAGTTCTTTAATTTTTAAGAAAAATAATGGACAATTAACAGAAACATGGAAAACAAGAGAGTGGAATAAATGGATGAAAAACATGGATGTCTTTTATGAACTTTTCTCAATGAATGTAGAAGAAAAAATAAGTTATTGGGAATGGATGAAACAACGTTCATGGAATGAATGGTTAAAATTTATGAATAATAAATGGTCGCATTATAACGAAAACATTTATGTAGAATATAGATCAGAAGTATTCTGGATATGTAAAAGTTGGGTTGATACTAATTGGACAGAATGGATCGAAAAAAATGGGAAAAGTTATATGACAATAGATTGGGAAAAATGGATTCAAGAAGTTCATTCTTCTTTTTGTAAACTAGTTATTAATGAGTGGGATCAATGGACAAAGGAGAAAATAAATGAATGGAATACAAGTAAGTGGAAACTTGAGGAAGATGAATATTGGGATATCAATGGAAATAATAACGACAGGAAGAAGAAAATTATAAAAGATTGGTTAAATTATTACAGGTGGAGAAAAAGAATAAATAGGGAATCGGATGAATGGGTTACATGGATTAAGGAACGGGAAGAAAGATATAAAAACCATTGCAACAATATATGGTTAGAATGGGAAAAAAGTAAAATTATTCTTTTTGGTGATTGGATGAATTCTTTTATTAAACGATGGATAATAAAGAAGCAGTGGAATGTATGGCTTAATGAGAAGCATAATTACGTACAAGAACGAATAAAAAGATACAATAAAAAAAAAAAAAGAAAATATTAAGGAAGGAAAATTGAGGAAAAGAGTTTGTAATATTATTCCATGCTTTTATACGTATAATACCTTCAGAAACCTCAAACCTTGTCTGAAGGGAAAGGAACAAATAACAGGCAAACAAACCAATAAATCAACTAATGATTAGCAAACGAGAAAACGAACGAACAAACGAACGAACGAATAAACGAACAAACGAACTAACGAATAAACGAACAAACGGGCAACCGAACAAACGAGCAACCGAACAAACGAGCAACCGAACAAACGAACAAACGAATAAACGAATAAACGAACAGATAAATTAATAAATGAGTAATAGATAAAGTTTAAAAACTGAAAGTTCACATTGTTGCTGTATAGGGTAACTGGAATGAAGTAAATCCCTCATAAAAGGGATGGCAGGTAATAAAACAAAAGAGGATCATTCAAAGACCTAGAGTGAATAGTTATTTATGTAAAAACTGACATAAAAAAATATAATTAGCTTATAAGGATATCTTTCTTAATCCTAACCATTAATTCATTAGCCTTTCTTCAATATAAGTATATATATTACAAATAAATGTGCCTATTTAGCAAAATGCAACTGCCGTATCAAGCAACTTTTTGATATGATACATCATTGCTAATGGAAAATAAATTTTGTTAATTATGCTCAAGGGTTTTAAATTTTATTACAAATGCATGTAAATATATATACATATGCATACATGTGCATAAATAGGCATACATATATAAATATATATATATATATATATATATATATATATATATATATATATATATATATATATATATATATAATATATATATATATCAAATAAATTAAATATAAATGTGTCAAATTAGATATCACAAAATAAATTTTCATAATAAATTTTTGTACAGGTTTTGTTTTTTATGTAGTTATTTTATACACATAATATAATCCAAAAGTTTCAATACCAATTTAATAATTTATTTGATGTTTTTTTTTTCTAGCTGTTTTAATTTTATTTTTGCTTTCTTACGTATCAATATGTTTTTAATAACATTATAAATGTATAATAATAAGCACTTAACAAAAGCGAAAACTTTTCATTCTATTAAACATTAAATTTATAATTGAACTAAATTCCATTTTAACTTTATTATATTAGTATATACAACAGAAAACAAACTTCATCAGTTTTGTCATTAATTCATAAAATATTATTCAAAAATGTACTCCTAAAAAATTAAAGTTGTACATGTTATAATAAATTTTTCTCCATTTAACAAAATCTGTTTATTTCTTAATCTGTCATACTATTTATTTTACATTTAATGTAATTATTGTTCTTTTTCATGCTCAACTATCGTAAACATGTTCCATCATAAATATATATATATTTTTTTTTTTTTTTAAAAGACCAATTTTAGGTCTATCGATGTTTCTTATGTTGGTTAACACCTATTTTCGTCTTTCATTTCCATTATTTGAACATTTTATGGGAAAGAATAAAATATTAATTTATATATATATATATATATATATTTCATTACGTACCATAATTAGAACTTGCATATATATATCTATAATACTACAAAGATAAGTTGTCTAAATTCATTAAAAGTTTAATAAAAAAAATTAAAACCTTCTTAATAATAATACTACAATATAATACAAGAAAGTATATATAAATTTTTCTCCTATACTAAAATATATGTTGTAAATTATGATATTAATAAATAGGGTTAATAAAAAAAAGGAAAAAAAGAAATAATAAAAAAATTGTATTATATTCAAGCATTCTCCATTTCTTGCGAGAGATTACTACAAAATTAAATATATATGTAAATATATATGTTAATATATATGTTAATATATATGTTAATATATATGTTAATATATATATTAAATGAACCCTCTATGGGAAAACATGTTTATTTTGCTTTATAGGTTGTGCGCTTCTCATTTGTACCCCTATATATTTATATATATATTTTTATTTAGAATCAGAAATTTACCTAAATATGTTTTTATCATGGTAGTAAAAATACAATATATGTAAATCAGAATTTTAAATAATAAAAAAAAAAATGCTTAATTTTCTTTATATAATGGTGGTTATTATTTTATGAAAACTTTAAAAAATACTACGTACAAAAAAAAAAAAATACAAAAACACTTAATTTTAAATATTAAAAATTTCTTTTCTGTTTTTACTTTTATGGATTTTTATATTCTTCAACTTCCAATTTTATTTTTAAAATATGAATTTAAAAAGTATATTAATTTTATTCAATGAATATAATTTTTTGTCTTTGAATATTTTGTTGGGTTTATTAATATATTAGTTGATAAATATATTGAATAAAAAAAAAGAAATACGTTTTTTTTTTTTTTTTTTATTACCCCCAAAAAATAAAAATACAATAATATTATTTGTATTTATTGTAGTTATATAATAAAAAGAGATTTTATCCACAATTATATAAATAATTCCATCTATATGTATCTAATATTAAAAAATATACATAATAATAATATTTTACAAAATATTTCGTTAAAAAGGTATTAAAAAGACATAAACATGTATATTAATAAAAATTTATCGACAATGTTTTTCAATTACTAAAATGTATTTATATAAAATATACTATTTTAATTATTAGTATTTTTTTTAATCTATTAGTGGTAAATTCTATTTTTCTATTTATTTATAAGGAAAATACTAAAACAAACAAAAAATGGTATGTCAACTGTGCTTTATAAATATTTTTTGAAAAATACATAACTTAAATATATTCATATAACATATATATATATATATATTTATATATGTAAATACATATTTTTTATGTATAATTGCAATGGAAATAATTAAATAAATTCATAGAAAAGTGATAAAATTAGTAAATTCTGAGAATTTCTTTATTTTTACCTTTCCTTTTCATATATATATATAGATAGATAGAACAATGTTAAAAAAAAAAAAAAAAAAAAAAGAATGTTTATAAATAACTATTAATGAAAACTTACATATAATATATATATGTAAAATTAAGCATTTCTTAATTTACTAATTAACCTTTTTTATAACATTTATTAACGTAAATATAAATAAAATTAAATTTTTTAAATCCCTATTTATTTACTTACATATATATTTATATATATTATATATACATAAGTTCTTATATTATTAATTTCTAATTCGTAATTTTTGTTTTTGAAAAAAAATTAGGAATATTTTTAAAATATTCACAAAAATTAAAAGTCAACAAATGCATTGTAAAATTAATTTCAAATTTGAGTAAAATTGTGTTTAACTATAATATATAAAATAATTTTTATTTTAAACATAAAACAAACAAATAAAAAAAAAATGGAGGCAATTAAAGAAAATATACAAGATATTGTACCTAATCCCACAAGTCTTCGGGAATTATCATTAAAATATAAGGATAGGTTGTTAACAAATATTAATGTTGATTATTTTATTTTAGCTTTGGGTGTAACGTTAAGTGCTATAACGTCTGTTATGTTTTACAATTATATTACTTTGGTATGAAAAATAATAAAATATATAAAAAAAGAAAACATATATATGTATATTTATATATGTATATGTATTATAACATTACATGACGAACACACAAAATTAAGTACAGTCTATAGATATTTGTAAACATGCGTTTTTAACTGCGTAAAATGATAAAAAGTATATGTTTGCGGAATCCAAATGTTTAATATGCACATTTTTTTTAAAAAAAAAACGTTTAAAATTTTTTAATTAAATAACATGTAAAATTTTCATTTAAATCCCTTTAGAAACGAAAGAACTCAATTAAAGATAAAACTTCAAAGGAAGCTATTGAATCGAAGGAAGATGGAACAAAGGAAGTAGCAAAGGATGAAGCAAAGGATGGAGCAAAGGATAAAGCAGAGGATGAAGCAGAGGATGAAGCAAGAGAAAAGGAAAAAGGGATAGAGAAAACAGATAAATGGAAAAAGGAAGAATGGTTTAAATGGTTGAAGCAGTTGGAGGAGGACTGGAAAATTTTTTTTTCAAAGATAGAACACGAAAAAAATATATGGCTTAAAGAAAAAGAAGAGGATTGGAAACAGTGGTTAATATTGTTAGATAATAAATGGATGCATTATAATCCAAATATGGAAAAAGAATTTAATACCAATGTTTTACAAAAATCTGCAAATTGGACAGAGGCTCACTGGAAAAAATGGATGTTAACAGAAGGAATATTATATATTGACTTAGAATGGAAAAAATGGATTTATGAAAAGCATGCTCAGTTAGATCAACAAATTGTAAAACAGTGGATCAAATGGAAAAAAGATAAAATTGTTTCATGGTTAACAACTGATTGGAAACGTGATGAACAAGAACATTGGGATGAATTTGAAAATAAAAAGTGGACCAAATGGTTTTGTTTATCAGAAATGAAGAATTTAGATGAATTTAAAGAAAGAATTAATAAGGAATGGGAAGATTGGTTTTCTTGGGTGAAGGTTAAAGATAATATATTCATTAATTTCATATTAAATGATTGGTTAGACTGGAAAGACGATAATTACGCGATGTTTAGTGAATGGATGGAATTGTTTGTTAAAAAATGGATAAATGAAAAGCAGTGGACTGTATGGGAACAAGAGAAAGGAAATGCACAAATTCAGAAAGAAAGTCCATGTTCTTTAGTAAATAATGAACAATCAAGTTAAGAAAAGAATTCCATTATATTTTCTCATATTATTATTATTATCATCGTGCGTAGAATACACGTAAATTAAAGGAAAATAGAGCTAAGTAGAGCAAAGCATATCAAAACAGAACAAAACAGAACAAAACAAAACAAGAAAAAACAAGAAGAAAAAAAAAAAAACTCCACTGTTGCTGAGAAAAAACATATTATATAAGAAAATTAAAAAATTTTGTATATTTTTATCATTATTTAATTGCATTTAACCTTATTGTAGTCTGTTACTTTCGATTGTGTAACAATCTCGAACATTCATTGAACTTCAAAAAAAAGAAAAGAATAATATGAAGGTACAATTGAAATGACATTTCATTAAGCTTTAAAGGAAAATGCATTTATGTTCCGAAGTTGTATTTTGAGGATAATTTCCAAATTTTTTTGTGTTGCGTGTATATTTATATGAAGATGTATATGCATTTATATATACATATATATATATATATATATATATATATGCACACGTTTTCGTACAAGTTCAATTTACCTTGTGAGCTAATCACTACATGTAATAGGAGCCCTTAATATTTAAATAAATTAAATTTTATTAATTAGTGCTTGTTCTTTTGTCTTTTATTATTACCCACATTATATATATTATATTTATTAAATATATATCTAAACAGGATATGCCATAATTAATTCTTTATAAAAATGTTGCATTAATATTATTATATGTTTATATATTTTTAAATAATTTTAATATTTCGCGAAAGTTGTATTAGAATTATTTCTCATAATTTTTTTATATTTTTCGTTATTTTAATTTTCGTTATTTTAATTTTCTTTATTGTATGTTTCGTTGTTTTATTTTTCGTTATTTTATTTTATGTTATTTTATTTTTTTTTTTTTTTTTTTTTTTTTTTTTTATCCTTAAATGCACACGATTGTGCATGATTTAACAACTATTATTTCCCCAAATACACTTTTAAAAATTAATATATATAATATCTTTCAATAATCGTCCAACAAACTAATTTGGCAGCATATTATTTAAATATAAATTGTCCAAAATACCAACGCCGATCCAATTTTCCTTTTTCCTCATGAAAATACTGTTAACATATGCATTAAATTTATTGGTATGTCGATATTTTTTTTCCGCTTCCTGGGGGTACATGTTTACTTTTATAGGAGTCAGCCTATTATTGGTATATATATATATATAAATGTATGTATATGAATATATATAAATATCTGTAGGACTTACAAAATTTAGCATAATATAATGATACAACTATTCTTTATTTTTTATTTTATTTTTTTTTTTTTTCAGGATACTTGTATTTGTAAGAATAGTACCATTTCTTAGGACATTAATATAAGTGAGAAAATTACTATTTAATATATTTTATTATCCCTAATGCAATTCATTTTTAAACCCTCATACCTTTCCTTGTATTGCATGAATAACTAAGCGGAATTTATTCCTATATATATCTTACATGTCATATAGATAATTCATAATTTACTCTCTTCTTCTCCAAATTTTATTTTTTAGATCAAATAAGATTTATACATACATATACATATAGCATATAGCAGCATATATATATATATATATATATATATGCATACACATATATGTACATTTATATATATAAAAAAAAAAAATTACTGAAAGAGAGCATAACTTTAGTTAAGAAAAATATTCCATTTTGTAAAACCATAAAATTATCTTACAAATTCCTTAAAACAAATATTTTATGATGGAGCATATTTAATAGGCGATAGAAAATTAAAAAAAAAAAAGAAATAAAAAAAACAAAAAGAAAATATAGGGAAGGAAAAAAAAACTATACATATTTTTTTAAATTGTAAACAAAAAATGACATTTTTTAAGTAATTTTTATTCATTTTTTCTTTCACTTATTTTAACCTATTTTTCCTTATTATCACTTTTATTTCTTTTCTTTTTTTATTATTTTTTGGTAAATATTTTTAAAATGTACATATATATAATATATATATAATAATAAATATATTTAATAATATACTAATATATATATTTCTTCAACTTAAAGTTCAGAAATCATGGCATTCATTTTTTTTCTTAATAAAAAAATAGTTGTACATAAGAATAGTTCTTTATACGGTATTAAACAAAAAAAAATTATGAAAAAATAATTACCCTCCTGTAAATAACTCTAATGTTACATGTTTGAACAAACAAGTTCATATATATGAATTAATCTTGACTTACCAAAACAGGTTTTTAGAACTGTATATAAAAATTTGAATTTTATTTAAATAATATAATTTTTTTATAGTATTAATCGTATTATATATATATAAATATATAATCTCTTAAATATATTTTTAAACAGTTTTTACCATTTTTATTTTAAAAATTAAATTATTAGAAAACAATAAAAAAAAGAAAACAAATAAATAAATATTATATGTATTATATATATATTATTATAAATATTCAAAACCGTATAATATATCGTTTTTAAGGCACAAAATTAAGCAGATTGTGTCAATAAATATTTATTGTTCAATAAAAAAATAAATAAATATATATATATATATATATATTTATTTATTTATTTATTTATTAACGTTGCATTTTTATAATAATTTTAGTACGTTTCCAATAGGATTTGTTTGTAACCACCTTGATAATATTATATATATATATATATATATATATTCACAAAACATTTGCTCTATGTCTTCATTAATCTTATTTAATTACCTCTAAAAAACTATTTTTTAAGTAAATGTAATAATTCCTTGGATATTAATCCATTTTTATGAGCAATTATAAATATTTTATTACAATTTTATGTTTTACTAATGACAAGAAATATAGGTTTTTTTCCCACCACAAAAAAAATTATGGATTCGAACAAATGTTTGCATAATTACCTGAATCTTACTACTGTTTCAGAGTAATAAGTGCAATTTTTTTCATTTTAGAAAACATATTTTTATATATTAAAAATATGACAAAAAAATGGAAATGAACAATGATTATGTGGTTCATGAAGCACCAGAATATCCTGATCATTCATCATTACAAGTACAAAATAATAACAGACATATACTGTCAGATATTAATGAAAATTTTGGTGTTGCTTTGATATATATTGGTTTATTTATTTTTTTTTGTTATACTCTCCTCTCAGTTATCCAGCATGTGGTACTATTAAAACATCATTCATTATTATATATATATATATATATATAACCGGTGGTAGCTCTTTCAGCAAAGATATCCATTATACACGTGAACATATAATATATATACGTATGTACGTGTACCCATATGTACATATACCCATATGTACATGTACCCACATGTACATGTACCCATATGTACATGTACCCATATGTACATGTACCCATATGTACATATACCCGTATATACATATACCCGTATATACATGTACCCGTATGTACATATACCCGTATGTGCATATATACATAAAATTACATTTTTAATAATATAAACTCTATTTAGACAAGAAAAAAAAAGACAAAAATAAAACAGGAATCTTTGGGGGCAATAGCGTATGAGCAAAAACTGGTAAAAAAATCGGAACATATGAAAAAATGTCTATGGGTTAATTGGTTAAATAGATTAGAAATGGACTGGAGGAATTTCCACTATTCCTTATTAGAGAAAAAAGAAAATTGGTTAAGAGAAAAAGAAAACGATTGGGAAGTTTTAGTTAAATATATCGAAAGTAGATGGAACCGGCATGATGAACTTATGAATTTATCATATAAATATTATATTTTGAAAATATCAGTAACATGGAACGAAAATCAATGGGAGGAATGGATTAGATCTGAAGCAAAACATTTAATCCAAATAGAATGGGAAAATTTTGTATATGAAAATGAGTATTATTTAGACTTATGGATTTTTAATAATTGGACTCAGTGGAAAGATGAAAAAATTATGTCATGGCAAATGCAAAACTGGAAACTTAATGAAGATAAATATTGGGCAAAAATGGCAAAACATAAATGGTCCAAATCGCTATTTAGTAAAATTAAATCAAATTTAATTGAATGGAACAAAAGGAAGAGAACAGAAAAGAAACAATGGGAAAAATGGGTTCATAAAAAACAAAACTTTTATATGAATAATAATGAATGGGATATATGGATACAATGGAAAGAACACAAAATGTTTTTGCTTAATGAATTAAAGGAGTCCCTTGTTAAAAAGTGGATGGATGAGAAAAAGTGGATTACCTTAATTGAAGAAAGACCTAATATAAATTTACAAAATAACAAACATGTATTTGATAATGATAATAATTTTGTAAGAATAGATTCTGATGTTTCATAAGCATATTTTTATCCTTTATTTAATTGTTTCGTAAATGCACATGTATGAGATAATAAGAGTAGAGAGGAAATACCTCAATATAACGGGAAGACAGGAGAAGTGAAGGAGGCGGAGTGCTACCGGAAAAGTATATTGTCTTATTATTATTTAACATATTTGTAATAAACTAAATACTTTTATAAAAAAATAAGGTAAAGGTTTTCCTTCCAGTTGATCACTTTCTCTTTTTTTTTTTCTTTTTTTTGATATATATATATATCCCTATTGTTTGGACAATTGTTCAAACATATAAATTTAATGGATATATAAAAAAAAAAAAAAATGTACGGTGATCATTATGTAAGGAAAATCATTAAAATAGGGGAAAACTGGCAATCTTTTTTAATAAAAATGTAATTTATAATTTTAAAATGCCATATTTTTAAAAATATATAATATATATATATTTTTATATATCCTTATTGCTAATTTGAAGTTACCAATTTTTTTCCTCCCATTTAATAAATTAATTAATTTTTTAATGTAATAATATATGATTCTTATATTATTAGAAAATTTTTTGTTTTTTGTTTTTTTTTATGTATTTGTTTTACTTATTTTATTTGTTATAATTTACATAAATATATTTGTTATAATTTACATAAATATATTTGTTATAATTTATATAAATATATTTGTTATAATTTACATAAATATATTTGTTATAATTTATATAAATATATTTGTTATAATTTATATAAATATATTTGTTATAATTTTATTTTTTTTGTTTTTTGTTATACTTTACTAAATATATTTTTATGTTTTACTATTTCAACAATTACCTAAATAGTCCATTAACATTCAATATATTCGTTTAAGTTTTAAGTAAAACGCTTTCTCTATCCGTAAATGCGTATATATATACGTAAACGTATATACAGAATATCATTCAGATGTGGTTATAGTTAACAAAATAGAGTAGAAATGCGCATTTTGGAATATTTTAATAAACAAAAAATTTAATTTAATTTAATTTAATTTGATTTGATTTAATTTAATTTAGTTTAATTTATTTAATTACATATATTTACATATATATATATATATAAATATGTGTGTGCACACATATACCGTGCATAAATGTAGGTGCCTACTATTAACGTTTTCCTAGTCGCTTACTAGAAGTATCAGCAAATTGACACATTTAATGTACGATTAGATTCTACTATGTAATTTTCTCTTTGTTATGCCTAATATTAAATGAGCTTCTTAGAAGACTGTTCTATGCGGGTATATTATTTGCTGCGTATATTGTTCCACTAGCCCATAAAAAAAAAAAAAAAAAAAGTGCTACCATATTTTTCCATTTATAAAAGTTTTAAAGAGATAAATTAAAATTTTTCTTAATATCAATTCTTTACAGAGGGATACATATATTCAAACAGTATTCCTTTTTCAGAACATATATTTCTAGTAAAATCGCATTATAACACATAAATGAAAATAAAACCTAGCACTAAGAGTACGAGGACATTTTAAATACATCGTTGTTCTTACTTCTTTTGTGCAAATTAAAGTTATTCCTTACAAAATTGCTTATACTTTTACGTATCGAGACGTATATCTGCCTTTTTCATTTCATTTTATTCTATTTTATGTCTTTTTTTTTTTTTTTCTTTTTTTTTTAAGTTACACTAGGAATATTCTATTGAAAAACTTAAAACAGGAAAAAAGGAAAAAATTTTATCACTAGGATTTTCTTTTAAGCAAAATTTGTAGTACCGACAAAAAAAAAAAAAAAAAGAAAAAATGCTTTCATAGTTTTTAATAGATCACATCCTATGAACTATTTAACTAACAATTAAAAAAAAAATATATATATAAGTGGTAACAAGTATATGAGCTACAATAAAGGAAGCGTATTACTTATGTATATGCACATTAACATTTTCCCTCATTGGTCTTCCTTTTTCCTATGTACAAAAAGGAATTGTTTAAATGTAAATTTCAGAAACCTTCTGTCAATTTGTAAACTTTCCAATATATGTCTTTATAATATGTTATTAATAAAACCATAAATTTAATATGATAAATAAATAGTATAATTTGCATTGACATATTATTATAAAATTACCATAAGGAAATATTTTCCCTTACTACAAAATTTTTTATATTTGAATTCAAATATATTTTTAAATGAATATAAGACAGCAACTACTAAAAAAGAATAGCAATCCTAAGAATGGTACCAATTGAACTAAATAATTTTATATATTGTTTATATGTATGCATACGGTACATTTGTATCATATGTGTATACAGGTTAGCACATTTGTTAAGTAATCTTGTGCCCCTCTCTTTTATTTTTTTTAACATATAACTTCATTTGTGTGTGATACCAATTATCTATTTATTTAACTATTAATTTAAATATATATTTAACTATTAATTTAAATATATATTTAACTATTAATTTCTTTTCTTTTTTTCTATTTTTTAATAATCATATTTTGATACATTTTATTATAAGACAGAATCCTAAATTAATTATATGCAAGCCAAAACTGCATTTCTATACATACCACCCATTTATGTATTTATCGTTTTTTCTATAAAATATGTTCCTCTTTATTTTTTAATATATATCTAATCCGCTCTAACAGAAAATATTTATTATTATTAAACTTTCTAATATATGAACTTTTTCATATATTGTTTTAAACATAATTCAATACTTATACAACGTTTGTATTTGTATTTATAATTGTATTTATAATTGTATTTGTAACTGTATTTGTAATTGTATTTGTAATTGTATTTATATTTTATTTTTTTTTTTTTTGTTTTAATAATCATTTCATTTTTTTTATATTTCCTTATTCCTTAATATGAATTAATGCCATCTTTTTTATATATAAATATTATTTCTTTTAAATATTACTGTGTCGTTTTATGTTTCCAATTGGTATATCCATTTCACATACATGAACAGCTCCTATTCATCTTTACTAATACAAATATGTATGTAGTACACAATAAATTTTAGATATATGTATATATATATATATATATATTTATTTATTTATTTATTTGTTTATTTATTTGTTTATTTATTTGTTTAGTTATTTGTTTAGTTATTTGTTTAGTTATTTGTTTAGTTATTTGTTTAGTTATTTGTTTATTTATTTGTTTATTTATTTGTTTATTTCTTTATTTATTTACTAATAATACAAAATTAACGAAAATGTTCATAGTTATTCTTAAAAAATAAATATTTGATTAACAGCAATTCTTATCATGTAACCACATAAAAGTAAAAAATTTGAGTTTCTTTTTCGAACATTTTATATATATTTTTATTATTTATAATAATATTAATAATTATATATATAATTGTGTAATAAAAAACAAAATACAAAAATCATTAAAAGTATCTTATTTCTTTTTTTTTCTCTTTTGAACTCATTTTTAATATAATAAAATATTAAATTTATAAATATATCAGAACATGCCAAAAATTTGTTCTATATTTGCATGCCAAATTATTTAGGGCTTTATTTAAGATAATGATGTTATTATGCTATGGTTAAGCTATATATTTTATATATTTTTTTTTTTTTACAGAAAAAATAAATTAATAAAAATATGATTATTATTTTTAACATAACTCAACTAGTACAAACATAAATACCTTCAATTTAGAGCATAGAGCAACAAAATACATAATATGATGACAATACAGTGCATTAAATAACTAACAAAAATATACATGGTTGTTTTACATGTATATACATAAATATATACAGCATATATATTATACATATATATATATATATATATATATATATATTTATACATAATCTTAAAATTTAGTTGTTTATTTTACCTTCGAAGGTATGCCCAAAGGGAAAAATACAAGCACGATAATTTTTTGAATGAAATATTATATTCAACAAGATATGATAATATATATAATATACGTAATAAAATATGTATATATATATATATATATATATCTCCAAAATTCTAGATTCCTTTTTTGTATAATAATATATAAAATAATTGATACCAATTTTTAAGATTTTTATTGTCCAAAATTTTAGCAGATTTTACTTCAAAATATATTTCATTCTAAGAATTAAAAAAAATAATCGTAACAATATATAAATGTATATATATAAACATATATAAAAGTATTTACCATTCTTTTTAATATTGTTTATTTTATTTTTTTTTTTTAACATTTTAACGTATTGTATTTTATTTGAATATAGCGTAAATATTATCAATGGTTAAAAATATTTAACATATAAAAATTTTAATTTTTTTTATTTTGTCGAAAAGATATTAGAAGTAGCATTATTATTACGCTAAAAAAATAGATATCTAATTGTATATTTATAATGAATATACTTCATTGAATTAATAATATAATTGTTGTTATTGCCAGTTAAATATATTAAAAAAGAGCAAAAAAGCTCTGATAAATTACATTTGAACATACTTATATAAAATATATATGTTATTTATAAATCTTAGTAAAATTTAATATATATATATATATATATATATATATATATATTTATTTATTTATTTATTTATTAATTTATATATAATATGTTCATGTATATAAAAAATAGTTTATATTTTTTCTTGAGTCTCTTTCTTAATTTTCTCTTTTATTATTATTCTTCATATTATTAAATTCTAAAATTCAAAGCATTTATGAGTTTAACAGTTACAGATATATTCACATATACATGTTAAAGGAAAAAAGCTCGTTTGGACATATGTAAATATATATATATATATAATATTTATATATGTACATCATCTCAAAATTTAATGTAAACTATGTGCATACATATACATATGCATAGCTTATATACCACTAAAACAAAAGTTTTGATTAATTTAACGATTCCGTAAAATTAATTTCTAAAGACTGCAGTTACTTTATTTCTTATCTTAAACTTTGTCATATCTAAATATTATACATATATACACATGTTTGTATATTTTGAATATTTATATATACATACGTATTATGCATATATATACAATTAACAAAATTTTGTTATAATTTTTTTTTTTCATTTTTTTTTTAAGCACATAAGATGTAAATATTTACCTATAATATTAGTTTTATGTGCACCTTTTCTTTTTTTCTTTTTCTTTTTTTTATTTTCCTTTAACTAAAACTGTAGTATTTTTTTGTTGACTTTTTTTTTTACCCTTTTCAAATAAAATTAGGGACACATAGAATTCACTAATAGTTATACATGGAATAATCAATCCATAATTCATATATTTATATGCACACATAGTATACAATATATATATACTATGAACATTTATGTGTTATGTGTACATAGTGTAGTACATCTTAAACCGTAAGATTCTTCTTTTTCCAGCAACGTGTTCATTCCATTTTGTATAATTTTTTTATTTTAAAAAAACAAAACAAAAAAAAAAATGGATCCATATTATAGACAAGTATATGATTATGTACCCACACAAAATACCAATACTAATTTTCGACCGGCACCAAGGACAATGCCCATGGATTATCAACGAATGGCGCATCAGAATAATCCGGCCATGAATGTTCTTACGTCCATTTTTTCGGCCATTATGTATCTATTTTCTTCAACCTCCGTGTTGCTTAGTAGAGTTACGCAGGTATATGCATACATTATATATACATAAAAATTGAATATGAGGGGATAGTTACATCTCCCCCCTTACCAATTTGTACTAATCTTATGTATTTTGTGAATTTCTATGTGCTTATGCGTGTACATATTTACGCATTTACGTAATTCCCCAGTTACGCAATTACGCATGTACGTGTTGTACGTTTTACCATGTGCCCATTATGTTATGTTGTATATGTTTACGTAATATGCATTTGTGCTTTTACCCCTTTTAGCCACCCCCAATGACCCAAAGCCTTCATTATAATATGCCCCCAGCCATAGAATTTCACCCAGGACTCTTAGGTAAAACAGAAGAGTGGAAGGACAATGAGTGGAACAAATGGCTAGGGAATATTGAAGTAGAATGGAATGAATTTTATAATACCATAGAAAACGAAAAGATGAAATGGCTAGTTGGAAAGGAAAAGGATTGGAATGACTTTATAAAATTTATGGAATCAAAATGGATGCATTATCATGAAAATTTAGAAAATATAAAATCAGATATTTTGAAAAAATCTTTAACATTAGATGAAAATGAATGGAAAGAATGGATGACAACAGAAGGAAAAGAGTTAATGGAAAAAGATTGGAAAAACTGGATTAATGACAATGAATCATATTTAGATGTATGGAGTGTCAAAGAATGGCTAAAGTGGAAAAATCAAAGAATTGTTACGTGGATTATGACTGACTGGAAATGTGAAGAAGATAAATACTGGTCGAAATGGGAAGAAAGTTGGGCCAGATCAGTAAATTTACAAGATAGAGCTAATTGGCTAAATTGGAGAGAAAGACTTAATAAAGAAATGGTTCAGTGGAATAGTTGGGTTATGAATAAAGAACAGTATATTAGAGAAAATAGATCTAATAATTGGTCTAAATGGAAAAATGATAAACAAATTATGTTTAACCTATGGATGGAGTCTTTTATTAATTCATGGATAAGAGAAAAACAATGGTTTATATGGGTTAAAGAGAGAAACCACCATTTTTCTCGAGCAAAGTATGTAACGTATAAGTAAATAATGATGAAAAGATAATTCAAAAAATTCCTTTCTTTCTTTTTTTTTTTTTTTTTTTTTTTTTATTTATTTCTCCACGCCATCGTATAATTGTTACTGTTTGCGTGCCATCCAGTAAGGGCGCACGAATATTTTAAGGAGCAGCAATGTATATGTATATATATATATATATATATATATATATATATATACCTGCGCAAATATATTCATTTGTCTAATTAAATATTTTAAATTACCCATATTTAGAAAGTCCTCCTTTACTGCATAATTGTTGTTTGCGTTACATGCTGAAGGAGGAATTAAATGGGTCTAAAAAAAAAAAAAAGAAAAAAATATTGAAGCAAAAAAGCAATGGAACCTAAAAAAGAAGCCCCCAATGTAATTATCCTTTTAGGTGAAAACAAAACATAACAAAGCAAAATAATATATTTTATATGTTAAATGTATTTTAAAAGAAATATGTTCCTTATATTTGTTCATAAAATATAAGACTCTATTCTATTTCTTTTAAAGTTTTGCATTTTTTATGTGTATACGTATGTTTTATATATCTACTAACATCGTAGATTTTGTTTTGTGCACTCATATATATATATAGATATATATAGATATATATAGATAGATATAGATATATATAGATAGATATAGATATATATAGATATATATAGATATATATAGATATATATAGATAGATATAGATATATATAGATATATATAGATAGATATAGATATATATAGATATATATAGATAGATATAGATAGATACAGATAGATATATAAAATGATTTATTACTATTAAAGTAATACTTTTTTTTTTTTTTGTCATATAGTTTATATTATTATTTTGTTTTTGATTATCATTATAAGCTTTAATTATGAAAAGTTATACCTTTTGAATAAAACTCCCTAATAAAATATCGTCATATTAATTTATATATATATATATATATATATATATATATATATATATATATATATATATACGTACGCTCCTACATTACATATACACGTAAAAACAATACAGACAACATATACGTCCTTTAATATTCTAACATGGATTTTTTAAAAATAACAAGTATATCAGCTGCATTATTTAAATATACACCAATTACAACGATACAAGCGCTGCGCACATTTTGCAAATTAAGAAAATTGTATTGATGTAACTATATATATAAGTATATGTATAGACGTTATAACCTTGTTGTGTCCCCCACCCCCCGTATGCACTTTTAACTTTAACATTATATACTTATAATGTACATATGTGTATATGAATATATACAATATAATTACGAAAACAAAATAATTTACGGATATAATTTTGAAGTAATTACCTAATATGTGAGTGATCCCTTTATGTTAGCTTCCTTCTAGACATTTCAGCAAAACCCTCCTTCCTCTTATTGTTACATAAAATAAAAAATAATAACAAAAAAAAAAAATTAATCGTGTAGACATATATGCATGCAGTATTTATAAAAATTGCACCTTTAGTCTATTGCTCGCTATAGTTTTATATAACTATCATTTTAGTTTTGTCAAATGATAAATAAGTTTTATCTTGTAGCTATTTCTCCCCTCTCTTATAAATAAATAATTGTGTTAACGGTTCAGAATTTTTTTACCAAATATATTTTGTACCAATATGGTCATTATTCGTAAGTAAAAGTGTCAGTTGGAGTTTTCTTTCATTCCCACCTTGTCACTTGTGCATATATATATTTATGTATGTTGTTCTAACGTTTTGATAATTTCCTTTTTACCATTCTGCAAAAAAAAAAAAAAAAAAAAAAAAAATGTACTTCCGTAAGTTTTTCCTTTCGATAATCACTAAAGAATATAATGAAATCCTTTTGCACAAAATTATTTCAGTAAAAATATAGGGCTCCTGCTTCCCACTTTTTTTATACCACTGAATCGTTCTTAAAAATAGGAGACAAGAACGAATAATGGCCGCTTATTATTGTGTTCATGAAAAGAAACAAATGCCATATAAAGTTTGCTTAACGCATATATATATATATATATATATATATATATATATTCGTGTGTTTGCATTTTTGCGTGTTTGCGCGTGTTCGCATGTTTGTGCATTTGCCTATTCATGTATGTGTACACAAGGGCGTAAATGCACTCTTCAAGCTTAATGTACAAGTACGTTTCACTAAAAATTGGATATCTCAAAAAAATGAAAACCCTACTAGTTGAAGTAAAAACAGTTATCACGTGTACCATAAATAACAAATCGGCCATTCAGGAGGACATATAAAATTAAATCTACATCTTGGAGGTCTCTCTTTTGTTGCAGAAATTATCGAAGTATTTATGTAATTTTGGTAAAATGTTGACATTGTTAAACGTTAGGAAGAAGTTTACTCCTATGGAAATACGTTTTATCACACGGAAATAATCTTTACATATATATATATATATATATATATATATATATATATTACGGCAAGTCTAAATATAATAAGGCAGGAAAAGTATATCCTAAGGTAGGTTTAATAATAAAAAAGGTTCAGAATTATATTTGAGGGTAATTTACATAAAGGAGTTTATTACATGAAAGATGGAAAAAATAAAAAATCCATGAATGGCTGGGCGGATGACTGGACGAGGGACCGAACGAGTGACTGAACTAACAAACGGACACTAACCGAATGAAAGGGGCCTTACGCGTGCATATATATATATAGCATATATTATCAGCAAAAATTACCCACAAGCATACATATGAACATATATGCATATTAGCTATATTTTGTGTATTATGCTTGTGCACACTCCCTCACCCGTCTTGATACCTCCTTTAGTGGATCATTTCTAAAAAACAGTAGAACTGAATGTATTAGGAGTCGGATTTCATTAAGTCATCCCCCTCAATGGACCCACGTTCTATATCGATATATATCATTTCCATCAATTTATTGTCCATTTCTCGTGTAAATGTTTCCCAGGATAATTTTGTATCATTTAAAAAGTTAGCAAATTCATAACGTTGAACTGATCCAAGTTTTAACATCCCATTTAAAGAATTAAAATCAGCAAAGTCCTTTTTCAATATTTCACTTATCATGTATGAACAATTTTTTGCCCATATTTTATTAATTATTTCATCAGGTAAATTTTTCTCTTTTCCCAAATATTCACAATACTTTTTTAAAATATCTTGCATTTGAAGACACTTATTTCTTTGAATATTATGAACATAATTAAATAAAACAAACATCTGTCTATACTTTAAAGGATCAATTAAATGATTCAATATATCATCTAAATCTTCTTCAGATATATTATAATTAAAATCTGATGCTTTACAACTATATGGAATTTCATGGTCTTCTATTATTTTGTTATCTTTCAATATCTTTATATCCTCCATTTGGAATTCCATCGACTCATCATCAACACTCTCATCCAAACTATCACCGAAGCTATTAACACTATCATATTCGTTTTCCCCTGAAGTATAGGATGACGTTTCTGCTGTATCACTACAGTTATCACTTAGTTCATTAATTTCCTTTTCCTTTTTCAAACGATCTACTATGTTTCTATAATTTCCATCCATTTGTATTTTATCACGACGACTAATGCGTAATTTGGTATCAAATATTCTATTGCCTGCCGTTATTTCTTGTCCCTACAGCAAAAGATATACACATACATACGCATGTGCATTCTTACATAAATACAAACCTTCATATGCATAGGCGTACTTATATATATATATACGTATATAATATGTAGATAATACATACATATGGACTTTCTTCCAAAAAGTCGATATTTCAATAAATACAATTGCGTAAATAAGCATATATGCATCTATATATAAACGCATGCACATCCCTCTTATATTTTTATTTTTCTTCTCACACTTGGCGTTGGGTATAACGAATTGGATAACAAAGATGCCGTAAATAATTTAGATAAAGCATTTTTAATACCCCTCTTTTTTTTTGGTTTTCTATATAAAAAAGGAGAAATGATGTTATTACACCGTTCCCTATCTAATGTTTTTACCGATGAATAAATGCATGAATCTGCATCAGAAAACTCACTGCTGCTATATTCCATAATTTTTTTTTTTTTTTAACTATTATTATTTAGAACAAATCTAAGTGTTATTACGAAATTGACGAAATTGTGTAGTAGGCCTAATCTTACATAAGTATTAATTTTTAGTATAAAAAAAAAAAAAAAAAAAAGTACAAAAAAAGAAGCACCTCTTTCATATATAATTAATATTCTTATTTACAAAAAAAAAAAAAAGAAAAAACAAATTTGACAAAAATATATATACTTCAGAAAAAAAAGATAAAAAAAAAAAAAAATAGTCATCAAAAAGAACAAATAGCACAACATAAAGAACAACAAAAAAACGAAAAAAAAAAAAAAAATAATAGAAAATTAGTAGATAAATTATAGAAAATTAGTAGAAAAATTATAGAAAATTAGTAGAAAAATTATAGAAAATTAGTAGAAAATTATAGAAAATTAGTAGAAAAATTATAGAAAATTAGTAGAAAAATTATAGAAAATTAGTAGAAAAATTATAGAAAATTAGTAGAAAAATTATAGAAAAATAGTAGAAAAATTATAGAAAATTAGTAGAAAAATTATAGAAAAATAATAGAAAAAAAGAAAAATTAAGCCCTAATGCAATACAACACGTATATATATATAACACCAAAATGTATCATGAAAATTATATTTGAGTATTGCTACCAAAACAATATACTATTTACCATTCAGAGAAATATTGTAGTAGGTACAACGAAAATATCTTACTTAAACAGGAAAAAAGTAACACTCCCTTGTGAAGTAGAAAATTTAATTTAATATAATTTAATTATATTTTATTTTTTTTTGTTATTGTTTTTTCCTATACTCGCATAAATACATATATACATATATATATACATATCAATAAAAATTAAAAAAAAAAAAAAATGAAACATCCTTACTTCTGCTTGCTTCATATCTAAAATAAGCCAATACACAACATGACTATTTCTTTTCTTTTTTTTTTTTTTTTTTTTTTTTTACTGCTATTCAAGCCATTAATCATAATTTCAGAGTTGTAACTAATCGGTAAATGTAAGCCTTTGTATTATATAATATTATAAAGCAAAATCTTTTACATAGTATTTCATATTATATTGTATTATATTGTATTATATTATATTATATTGTATTACATTGTATTGCACTATACTGTACGGTAATTTTGTTTTTTTTTTTTTCTTCTATTCTTTTTTTTTTCTGCATAAGAATAAAAAAACAAGTTCCATATACTTTACAGTATTTCATTTTAATGAATGGACATATAATAAATTATTTCGCTTTTATGAATAAAAGGATAAATATATGGTAAACCTTCTATAGTGATATAAAAATTTATAATAATTAAACATGAGAATATATAAAATAGCGTTAAGTCTACATATGTATACACATAGGTGTGTGTTTGGGTAGGGAGATGCATGTATGTATATATCACTAAAAACTAACAGCCTTCCATTTTCTTTAATTTTAAAACACCTGAAATATCCCATATTTGTAAAAGTCCATTTTTAAAAAAATAATTATCCGTGTAAATTTTTCTCGTTCATTTTTTATTTTGTAAAATGTTTTCAATAATACAATACGACTCCTTAAATTGGGTTAATTTGCCTTCATAAACATACATATATATATGCACATACGTACATACATAGACATACATATACATACATATACATACATACACATCCATATACATACATATACATACATATACATACATATACATATATGTACATATCTGTACATATGCATACTTGTATAAAAGGTTAAACACGCCAAACCCGCGGGAAATACCCATATATATGTTCAAATAGGAAAAACTCTTCATCAAACAAACACCACTACACAATTTAAAAGAATAAATTTCACATGTGTAAAAATAGATTAGTTCTCTATTTCATATTTTCTCATTTAAAAATTAACATATAAAAAAAAAAAAAGTACATCAAATATAATTATTAAAAAATCAAAGAAAAAAATTATTCTACTTTTTTCCAGCCACCTCTCCCTAATAATCCTATTTTCGCTATTGTTTTAATGTGTAGTACAAACATATAATATTAACCCTTTACATGATGTAAACTTATATTGATTTAACTGCTTTTTATACGCGGTTTTATAAGCGTACAAAATAATGTACTAGTACAAAATTTTGTTTAAAAAATTATTAAATTAAAAGGAAATTATTACGAAAAATTAAATGAACTATTGTTCATAAATATAAAAATAATAATAATAAATTAAAAATAAAATAAATAAGGAACTATTCTATTTTCTCTTTTTTGATTAATTCTCCTGTTTCCTTTTCATAGTAAAATTCTTATCAGCTAATTCGAATGTGTAAAAAAGAAAATTTTGAATTACACATATTTTTAAAATATTTTAACCTCATATTTTTACGCAGAGTTTTTTTTTTTTAAATCTTTTTGCAGGATAAATAGTCAACAAATTCAAACAAATTAAGGGGAAAAACAAAAAAAAAAAAAAAAATATTTTTTTAGAGTAATTCTAATTATTTTTTTATAGACCACTACTATTTAATACCAATTAATAAAAGGGCTGTTACATTTTTGAGCTAAAAGAATTTTTTCTTCCGCAATAATAACAAATTTTAATATCCATGAATAGCCTTTTTTCCTTGTTTACATATACACATATATATATAGGTGTACTTTTTTTTTTTTTTTTAATTAACATTACATTTACTATACCAAGTATATTTTAACTTTCCCTAAAACGTACGAAGTATTATCCGTTTTACACCTGAATTTTTCAGTAAAAATTATTCTGCATATATATATATATATATATATAGATAGATAGATATGTTTTTTTTTTTTTTTTTTTTGCTCTTCCGTTGTGTAGATCATTATACCCATTGACACTTTTTTCTTTTAACTGAAATATCCATTTTAAATGATTTTTTCCTTCTCTTGAAGTACTTATTCCTTTTATCACGATAAATAAAAGTCTTTCATGAAACTTAGGCTACCTTTCATATCTCTTATTGTATTGGTTTCATAGTACAATCACAAATATGTAAGTACGCACATATGTATTAACACACTCGCATAAGTACTTCAAACCATACACGTACTTCAACCATACACGTACTTCAACCATACACGTACTTCAACCATACACGTACTTCAACCATACACATCACACATATACACATCAACCACATATACACATCAACCACATATACACATCAACCACATATACACATCAACCACATATACACATCAACCACTATACACATCAACCACATATACACATCAACCACATATACACATCAACCACATATACACATCAACCACATATACACATCAACCACATACACATCAACCACATATACACATCAACCACATATACACATCAACCACATATACACATCAACCACATATACACATCAACCACATATACACATCAACCACGTATACACATCAACCACGTATACACATCAACCACATATACACATCAACCTCTTACATACTACAACCCCATACATACTGAAACCAACAGCAAGCGCTTTTCTTTGCTGCTGCTACCCCCACTCAGCATTATGATTTTACTAAGAATAGCATTATTCCTCCTGCATATTGTAGTTTATCTCTGTAGTGAAAGAAAAAACAAGAACATCATTCTTATAAATGATGAAACGTCCAGTTTAAATAATACCACACAGTGTTCACAGGATGTTCATTTTGCATTTAAAAAGGAGTTATATAAATATTGCGTTGAACATGATATAAAAAATACAGAATCACATGTATATATACAGAAAAAAGAAAACAATAGATGGATATCACAATCAGAATTATTAGGAAAATTTTATAAAATTAAACCTGTATCTATTTTTAATTTTGTGGATGATAATCAAATTATACTTATAATTTGCGAATATATAAACAATGACAAAACTAATACTAAGGATTGTTACCGTTGGAGTAGCCAAGATGGGACTACATTTACAAAAGAAAATGTAGTCATAGATAATGATATTTTTAATAATAAAAACTATTCATCTTATTCATCCGCTCCTTTAAAAATTTCTAATAAAACTTATTTATTAATTTGTGGTACACATTCTAATCAATTAAAAAACAATAAAAACGAAGATCACTTGGCATCTTGCACTGCCAGTGATGATGATGGAAGAAATTGGAGGTATGCATAAACAAAAATTCGGGTATATAGAAGATAGTTCCTTTTGCATAGTTTTAGCTCTGTTTTCTTTTGTTGCACGTGCATAATACGTGCATATATATGTATGTATGTTCTTATATACATACTTAAATACATGCACCAATGCACGAATATGCCAATGCACGAATATACCAATGCACGAATATACCAATGCACGAATATATCAATGCACTAATACATGAATGCTCACATATACATACTTCCAAATGCATATAATTATATGCTCCCTTTAATGTAATTTGTAGAACACAAATTAAAATCAACTATTCCGGATTTCAAGCGGACAGCCCATTTTTTGCCCTAACACCTCACATATTCAACGACGAGTTAGGCTTTTATTTTTACACAGGAGTAAATATTAGTACTAAGAGTACGGGTGGACAATATATAGCTTGTTCTGTTGATAATGGGACGAATATATCATTCAATTGTAATGATGTTAATCTTTTTAAAGAAAATAAATTATTACAAAATATTACAAAGTTGAGTGATCATTACTTGACTAATTATATAGATAAAGATTATTTAGATTTATGTTATTTGTATTATACGAAAGAAAATGCAATTATGATAGGCTCCCCAAAACATATATATAATGATCATAAATGCTATAACAGTTCCATCATAAAAGAAGATGAATCTACATTTTTTTTTACTTATTATAAGGGGCATGGATTACAAAATATGCACTCAATTCACTATACACAGTATGACTAAGTAAAACTGTTATGTTAATAATTCTTTTTATTGTTTTTAAATAGAGAAAAATTGACAATATGTAGAAAACAGTACAGTAAAAAAAAAAAAAAAAAAAGGAAGTATAATTTTGTGCAGACTCACCCTTTTATAATCACTACAACATCCACTTAAGAAATGATCGAATGCGCCCCATGAGGATGTACGTATATACATATATGCATACTTACATGCATATATACATACTTAAATACATACATATACACACTTGCATACATAGAGTATGTATATGTTTTTCCTCTTTGCAATTTCGCAATTAGTAAACTCCCATTTGAAGCTACAATTTCATTCCTCATAAAACTATATTGTGCACTAGACCAATATCTTATATATAACCGTACGAAAATACACATATGAGCTTTTCCTGTATTACAAGTGCTTCTTTATATTCCTGTTTAATCTTATCTTAAGCAGTTTACTTGTAAAATTTTTAGTATACATAATAAAATGATTCCTCTAAAAGAGCATGAACAATTCATTGACAACCTTAATGAAGGAAAAGGATGTTTATAGTCTACACATTTATAGCCTTTGTCTTAGATATGCATCATCTTAAATTATAAGAAATTTTTATTCCTACAACAATCATTTCGTTTATTTTTAATCCTCATTTTAACCATTTTTTTTTTTTTTATGCTCTTTTTTTATTTTTTATTTTTTATTTTATTTTTTTTTTTTTTTTTTGTTATCTCTGTTTCTCATAATTTTGTAGTACTAGTATACAACGTTGTTTCCTCATCATAATGTATGACTTAAAAAAAAAAGAAAATTAAATTATATAAATTAAAAATAATTAAAATTAACTAAAATTAACTAAATAAATTGAAATTAATTAAAATATATTAAAATGAACTAAATGAACTAAATTAGCTAAATTAATTAAATTAACTAAACTGAATTAACTAAACTGAATTAACTAAACTGAATTAACTAAACTAAATTAACTAAACTAGATTAATTAAAATTAAAATAAATCAAAATAATCTGCAATTAAATAAATCAAAATTAATTAAAATTAAACGAACATAACAAAAAAAGTAAATAAGCTTTTAAAAAAAAACTACTAATTTTAAAATTATATTTGTAGAAACAGCCCATATATTAAATGCGCTATGAGGAATCAAATGGATAATATAAAGCCTTTTCTAAAAAACACACTAAACAAAAAAGCGTCCGCATAAAAACATACAAACAGCCATGCCAACATACATATGCCCAAATATATATATGCACAAACATACATAATACATATACAACGAAACGAATTTATGTGTATCCGTTACAAGTGCGAATGGGTTCAAAAAAAAAGGGACTCACAATATTAAGCCATTTTAAAATACACTATAAGGGCATTATAATATACCAATTTTAAAATAACGTATTAAGACAAGTATACTCTTCATCAAATTATTACTAATACTCTTCATCAAATCATTACTAATACTCTTCATCAAATCATTACTAATACTCTTCATCAAATCATTACTAATACTCTTCATCAAATCATTACTAATACTCTTCATCAAATCATACTAATACTCTTCATCAAATCATTACTAATACTCTTCATCAAATCATTACTAATACTCTTCATCAAATCATTACTAATACTCTTCATCAAATCATTACTAATACTCTTCATCAAATCATTACTAATACTCTTCATCAAATCACTACTAATACTCTTCATCAAATCATCTACTAATACTCTTCATCAAATCATTACTAATACTCTTCATCAAATCATACTAATACTCTTCATCAAATCATTACTAATACTCTTCATCAAATCATTACTAATACTCTTCATCAAATCATTACTAATACTCTTCAACAAATCATTACACCTTTTCCCTATTTACTAGTTTCCTTTTTCCTTATCTTCTGAATCTGTCTTATAACCCGAATCAGATGATGAATCCTCATTGTTGTTATTACCAGCCCTATTTATGTGGTCATTATCCATTCCCCTTCTTCTTTGAGACTTTCAGAAAAAAAGAAAAAAATGTTAAATACAAATATTTACTTAAATACGTATAAACAATTAAACAAATCAGCAAAATTAAATACATATACACAAGTAACTATAAGTAGTTAAAAACTGAGGGTATAATTACTAAAAGATTGGTACATTACCTGAAGCAGCAATATGAAAGGTATAACATACATTATGAAGTATACCGTAACAAGCATCAAAACAATAATTAGTTTATAATCCCCTGAGTTTATATTAATAATACCATTTCTATGTAAATGATTACTTAACCCTGATGCAGCAGTTGAAAATAACCCACGTTTCAAGCCCTGTTGTATTGCCATTTTTTTGCACTAATTAGAAGCCAAATTATTTTTACGTTAATAATGTTCTCCTAATAGATACAGCGCGTTCGCTTATAACACAAAGAGCACCCCTCTTAATTCACAAAAAGAATTAGAAATAGAAGTGAAAAATTGAACACGTATAGAAAGTGCTATAATGCGTAATGAAAAATAAAATTACAATAAAACTGAACCAAAAAGGAAAAAAAGGGAAAAAACGGAAAAAAAAAAGTTGTTTTTTAAGGGTATATCATAATATACCATATGTTTATTTAAAGCTAACCACGTACGTACATATTATATATACATAAGCAGAACACACACATATTATAAGTAACATGTACACAAGTCATAATTATTCGCTACACTTATGATGTGGTTGGTTAAGGAAGAGCATAAAAATAAAATAAAAAAATAAAATAATACAAAAAATAATGATAATTATATGAACTACAATTATATGAACTACAACTATAATTATAATAGCAGTAATTAAGGCAAATAAAAATTAAATAGCAGGTAAATTAATTGCAATTATTACCCATAAAGTTACCCTTCCAAGTTTATATACTTTTGAACCATTTAAAATTTGCCAAAAATTGAAATTTAAAAAAAAACAAAAAACAAAATTGTTTCAAGCATATTTTTAATTATTGTAGCGCATGACAAGTTCTCATATGCACACTTTTACAATATACCTAATTTTTTAAGAAGATATACTGTATAGAAATAACAATTATATATTTTATAATATTTACTTCCTGTACTTACAATTACCTAACAGTAAAAATCTATGAACACTGCTCATTCTTTTTCGTAATTTAAAATTTCTAATTACAACTGTATCATCAGAAGGGCTGCTTTTCTTCTGGAATTCAGTTGGATTATCATAAGCAACAACATACATAATTAAGTATACAAAAGTAAATAACATATATATATATATATATATACGATCGACGGTATAAAAAATAATATACCTAACATCATGTGCGGTGTTTTCTTTTTTTTTTACTTAAATAAAATAAAAAAATTAAACCTTTCCTGTACGTAAAGATTTTCGGATAGAAGAAAAAATTTGGCGTAATCTATTATTTTGTGTTGAACTTACTGCGCAAAAAGAACTAAAAATTAGTAGTATAATTATACTACTTAATATATTACATATATGTATATATATATATATATTATATATATATATATATATATATATATATATATATATATATATATATATATATATATATATATATATTACAACGTAGATTTTCTATAAAAATAAATTAAGCAAAAAAATTAATATTTTTTCACCTTGTTGCTAACAAATTTAAGTTTGTTAAGTTGTGGCTCCTCATAACTGTTATTATTATTTCGCCCGTTAAATTTTTTTCCTTTTAATTATATTTTATTATATATTGTGTTTTTATTTTATTTTTTTTCATCATATATATATATATATAATATATATATCAATAACTACTCTATATTTTTTAATTATAAAGAATTCCTCTTAGCCTTTGTAAATACAAAAATAAATGAACAAGATTCAACACAACAGTGGGTTGTTGCTATTTTTAATATTCGTACAATTTTTAAGTATGAATAGAAATTATTTTTTTTTTTTTTTTAAATTCAACTTTTAACCAAGTACATAAATGCATATGCATATACATATATATATATATATATACATGTATGGTGTAAAAATAGTATTATTAACTCGCTAATTACTTCCCCCCCTCTGTATTTTTCTTTTATAAATTATTTTATATTTATTTATTTTTTTTTTTTTTTTGGTCAACGTAAAATGTGGGATACTTTTTATCCATTGGAAATTTGTGCACTAATAAATATTTACATATAAAATATATCTTTATACATAATGCAGTATAAAACATTTTTTATTCTTATAATAATAATTTCTTATTTTCCAACCACCTCAAAAATAAAAGGAAAAAAAAATTATTAAATCAGTTTAAATACATATGTACGTAGTATTATAATATATTAATAAAAAAATTGCAGTGCTATAATTTTTTTTTTTAAATTTTCTCGGGGACCGTAAAAAAATTTACTTTTTTTTTTTTTATTAATAATTTACTACAATAATGTTATATAATATACATATATATACATATACATGTGATATAAAATTTATACTACTAGCATATGTTATACAATTATATGCATTTATGTACCATATATAATAATTGCAATATTTTGAGTTTTTTATGTTTTTTCATATTTCACACAAAATACATACTATTTTATTATATAAAATATATATATATATATATATATATATGAGTATGAGTTTAATATATTATATATATGCGTACATATTTATCCTACAAATACGTGTACGTTTTTTTTTTTTTTTTTTTTTAAATATTGCACTAACTTAAAAAACTCAAAATCATGTTAGGAAGAAAAGTGTATTATATAGTTAGTATAAAATATTTATAAAAGACTAAATTTCAAGCTAACGGTATTTAATTAAAAATGCAATTATGCAAGGGAAAAGCAGGGAAATTTTAATTTCTACTCCCGAAATATTGCACATGCAATATTAGTAAAGCATATTAAACATTGTATTATAGCAAAAAAACAATAAAATATAAACTAATAATAGTAATTAACCCTTTTTATATTATATCATATAGCATTTTTTTTTTTTTTTTAGAAGTTTCTTAAACTATAAACTATAGGTAATTGCATAATTTACTATTTTTTTGTATATATATCGTAGATACAAACATATATATTGTATATATATATATATATATATATATACGCGCTTTATTTTAGCAAGGTAAAAAAAAAAAAAAAAAAAAAAACTTTATATATATATATTCACATATTGCAAAAAAAAAAAAAAAAATTATTATCTTTTACTTTTAAAAAATTTTTTTTTTTTTTTTTTTAAAATAAAACAATACAATTTAAAAACTTCCTTCAAATCAAACAAAAGATAATATAAAAAACCTACACTTCAAAATCTTTATTTTCAAATAAAAACTTTAAAATTAGAAATTTTTAGTAATAAAAATTTTAATTTATTTTTTAGGAAATTTCTTGATTCTACTGTATTTTTTTTTTTTTTTAATTTAAAAAAGCCAAAATGAAATTAACCAGAGTATTTTATATCATTGCCTTCCTCTTAACCATCAAGATTTTAGTACCTGGATTCAACAATGTTGAAGTTGAAGCAAAGAATCCAGTTGCTGATGCCAAATCTGTAAAGAAAGTAGATGATGATATCCAAAGAAAACAAAGAAATCAGAAAATTTTGCTCATATCATCCGTAGCCACAAGTGTAGCTATAATCTTAGGTAGTTTATTAGGAGGCTTAGGCTATTACAAACAAAAGAAAATCAGAGGAGGAAATGTACCAGCTGCACCAGTAAAACACACAGGAACTAAACTAGAAGGAAAACCATCATCAGATGATACAAAGCTATCTTCAACTGGTAGTCAAGGAACCACAACTTTAAGCACCAACACTTCAACCGGTCCATCAAAAACATATACTAATTCCTTTTAAGCACAAAATAATATATTAAGTAGAAGAAAGAGAGTGTATATTAATAGCACTTTTTTGAGAGGATAATATAATATATGATGATACATGGTAAATGATGTGTGAAGTGCTTATTAAGGAATGATTATTAGGTTGTATATTGCACTTTTATGTGTTAGTAAAAACCTAATATCGATTCTTTTAGAAATTATATATACATAAGTTTTTTTTTAAAAGGAAAAAAATGTAGAAGTCTTCACCATATATTATGTATGTAAATATACATATATATTTATATATAAATATATATATGTAAATGTACATATATATTATTTATATATATATGGATAATGTATATGTAATTTTTTTTTTTTTTTTTTTTTTTTATAAAAAAATTATGTACGTATTTATTTCCCTTTGCGCTCAAGGGATAGTTCAGAAATTTATGATTCGTATGAACTTTTTTACTTTATTTTATCATTTTTTTTTTTTTTTTTAAATTATATATTTATATATATATATATTCCATATATTATTATATAATTCAAGTGATATTTTTTTTTTTTTTTTTTTTTTTCATGTATATGGCACTACATCTCCACCCGTTTAGTACGAAAAAATGTATAGATTGTTCTGATGAATGGTATTGATTGTAATTTTTCCTTTTTCTGTTAGTCCTTTTATTATTCGTTATTGTGTGCTTTTACGATCGAGTGTGTTTTAAATTGTAGTACTTTTCGTAGTGTATTATAGTGGTAATATGTTTATATATGTACAAAAAAGAGTACTTTTTTTAATTAAAGCTGTTTTTGAACAATTTAACTTGTTAGCTATGTGTTTTAAGTATGTAAAAAATACGTGCATATATTTTACTTCATATTTAGCGAATGTCGTAAAATGGTATTCAAATTATCAGAACGTAGGAAGTAAATAAATATATATACGTATATATAATATATATATAATATATGTAATATATATAATATATATAATATATATATTTATATATAAATTTATTTATGCATTTTGTCTTGCCTTAATGCATACTTATGATTTTTTCGTACGAAAAAAGTAAAGAGGGAGAAGTACATTTTTTCTTTAATTTATTACACAAAAATAAAACATTATTTTTGTGTATTTTTTTCTCCAACCACCTTTCGTTATATAGGTTATTCAAGAAAAAGAAAAGAAAAAAAAAAAGAGTACATCCAGAATTGAATTTAATGTACACTAGCATTTCATTTTAAACCCGTATATTGTGCATGCACGCAAGTAGTTGTGTTATAGTTTCTGAATAATTTATACATACTCATAGTTCACAACGTTCAGGTATGTACGCACGTGCATAAATATATATATATATATATATATATATACATACGCATCATCAGTACATTAAAGTACAACATTCACACTATACTCTGGCATATGGTGCTATATCATAACTTCAGCTTGCTATGCTTATTTCTGTGCTGTTCGTTTGAAAAGAATATAAAATAAGCAGTTCTCCAAGTGCACAAATATTTTCGATATGTAAATGCACACACTAGCTCATATGTGTACACATTGATATATGTAAAAAAGAAACAATTAAATTGTAAGCATTTGAAGCTTTTACATTTTTATCTTTTTTTTTCTCTCAAGTGTACATAAATATATATATATATATGTGTGTGTGCATATTTACATCGCACTAAAGGATTACCAAATAGGAGTAAAAAGTGTTGTATGTTACATATTTTTATATGAAAAATTATTATACTACTTTTTATTAACGTACATGTTCAACCGACTTTTACTGCCATTTTACAAATAATGACCTTATAAATATATAACTGAAATAGAATAAATCGTTATGCTATGAAATGTTATCATATTATAGGAAAATGCAAAGAGGTAAAGGGTGTGTGATAGTATAAACAAAATATAATATATGAACCACGACAAATATTCCGATATTACATGCACACATTGTATGCTGTAAATATGTATGCGCCTATAATTATATGATGCACACTGTTATTAATTAATGATCTTAAAATGAAGATATGTTAAACCTTATAATTTTTTATTTATAAATAAGGTTAGCTAACAGGGTGAGAAGCTATAATTTATAGTTTTTTTTCCCTTTTTTACTTTTTTTGCAATTTTTGCATTTTTGTACTTTTCTTCCCTTCTTTATTTTTATTTCCTTTTTACTCTTATTTCCTTTTTACTCTTATTTCCTTTTTACTCTTATTTCCTTTTTACTCTTATTTCCTTTTATTTCATTCTTAATTCGAAAAAAGGTCCGCGTGTTTATTTTATAATTAGTAATAACTCTTAAAAGTAAAAATATTTTTTTTCAAACTTTTTTAATCCCATAAATCTGTTAATAAGATTTATACATGAACAAAAGTTTACGTACGTTCAAACAATATAACATAATATAAATGCATATTTACGCATCAGTACAAAATTTACCAAGAAAACATGTCGTAATTAATGCATTAGTTTTTGCCGTACACAAAAATAATTTAAAAAAAATAAAAAAAGGAAAAGTGGACATATAGTAATGTTATTTTCATCCATTCTTGTGTTTAATCTTCAAAAAGAATAAAACAGAAATAAAAAAAAAAAAAAAAAAAAAATAATAAAAAAAAAAAAAATAATAAAATAAAATAAAATAAAAAAATAAAAATAAAATAAAATAAAATAAAATAGGATAATATTGGATAAAACAGAATAAAATAGAGTAAAATAATTTTGTATTGAGCTCTATTATATTACAAGGTTACTCACAATATTAAACATAAAAATTCTGAAGAAACGTTCTTTAAAAATGTTACAGGGAAACAACTAATTCGCATTTCGCATTTAATAAGAATAATTCAAACGCGTATTTGTTTCCCTATTTTATTGTATGCTTCATTCTTATTTTTGCTTTTACGTTAATTTTGATGTTAATTTGAATGATACTTTTAATTTTCTTTTTTTCTTGAAATACTTTAAATTGTTTATTCTTTTTTTACGTTATTATATTGTATTTTTTATTTCACATTATTTATGTATTTATTTATTTGTTTATTAATTTGATTATTTGCTTATTAATTTGATTATTTGCTTATTAATTTGATTATTTGCTTATTAATTTGATTATTTGCTTATTAATTTGATTATTTGCTTATTAATTTGATTATTTGTTTATTAATTTGATTATTTGTTTATTAATTTGATTATTTGTTTATTAATTTGCTTATTAATTTGATTATTTGTTTATTAACTTGATTATTTGCTTACTAATTTGATTATTTGTTTATTAACTTGATTATTTGCTTATTAATTTGATTATTTGTTTATTTATATGTTTATTTCATTATTATTTTTTTCTTATTTTAAATATTAAAAATATTGTTACTAAACTCAATTATACTTCTTTTAAAAGAGTTTTTCCTTTATAACCAAGGATTAATAAACTCACTTCAATATTTGCAAAAATGGAAAAAATGGCAAAGTCCTCAGAATTAATTAGTGGTCATTCCATGTTAATCTTTCAACTAATCTGACGAAAGAATTAGTCCTCTCTCAAGTTATATACATTGTGTGCATCATTTGCTTCATGTATGCATATACATGTACTCATATACGTACAATAACGTATAGTTTATTTGTGCAGAAAAGAATATACAACATAAAATAAGCGAAAAGGACAATATATAGATCTACATGTAACTCTATGTATGTATATATGTATGTATATATGTATGTATATATGTATGTATATATGTATGTATATATGTATGTATATATGTATGCATGTACGTATGTATGTATATATGTATGCATGTACGTGTGAATGTATATATGTATGCATGTACGTGTGAATGTATATATACCAAAGTGGCACCTTATATAGGTTTACCATTTTTTAACGTAGTATCATATAGAAATTGATAAATTAAAAAAAAAAAAAAAAAAATGTAGACCACTTAAGGAGTTTGCAAATTATTCTTCTACAACAGAACATTGACTTTTTTTTTCTTTTTTTGTTAAAAGAAAACATATAAATGTATGAACTATATAATGTATTGATATGCATTTAATTATGCAAATTTATGTATATTCTATCTAGCGCAAAATATTTAAAAAAAAAAAAAAAAAAAAGCATGTATACATATATATATATATATATATATATTTGTAATAGTTCAAATAGTAATACTATATAATATATGTAATAAACGCGAAGTTGCTACCTACTCCTTTGCTAAATTTAAATTTATCTCTCACTCGAATAATACCTTGTTAATCCCCTTTTTTCATGCCATGCAATTTGTCTAGGCATATATATAAAACTTTTTTTCTTCTTTTTAAAAATAAAAAAATTCTATGTTTAAGTTTTATAATAATATTTAAAACAATCTTATTTACTTGTTGCATATAGCATTCATTAAACGCAAATATTTTAAAATATAAAATAATTTTTTTTCTTTTTTCCTTTATTTCAAAATTGTTTTACATGTAAAAGTCTCAAATTTCATTATATAGGCCTACCCACACATATATATATATATACATGTATATATATACAAATATATGTATACCTACTTGCGTACGTACGTGCATGCATATATATATATATATATATATATATATATATATATATATATATATATATATATATATATATATATATATTCATGTAACCAATTTAATTAATTATTAATTTTTTTATGTTCCCTACAATTTATACAAATGCGTCAAGGAAATAAAAAGGAGCGTACATTTATGCTTGTTCATTCACTCAAATAATGTTTATCATCATATGTTTGATTTTCAATTTCTATGTTTTAATTATTATGTTTTAAACTGTTATTACGCTGTTATATCCATACAGTTATACATACATGTACATATATATATATATATATATATGTATGTATATGTGCGTATATTAGTGTGTAACATATAATAATATGTACATATATAAGATTTTTTGTAAGAAAAATGTTTGCTTGCTTTTATTTGTACTACTTTTGCAAATAACTATTGTAGACTGCAAAGAAGAGAAAAACGTAAAATTTTCAGTTGCTAACATATGGCCGATTAAGGGAAAAGAAGGGGGAGGAACATATATCAATGATGTAACGATTAGTAGTAGTGATAGTGGAAGTAGTTATAGGAGTGGTAGTAGTAACAAGGACAGCACAGACAGCGATAAGGCGCCCGTGCTCGCTTTAGACAACAATAATCAGAAGAAGCCCATAAAAGAAGGGGGAATTTCCCGCAAAAAGGAAAAACAAACAATTCAGAACAAGTCCAGTGAAACAGCCAATAATACTCAAATAACTCACCACAAAAAAAGCATAAATGAAGGGGTTTCAAGTGAGCCAGTAAAAGGAGAACCCTTAAAAAAAGACCTAGTAATGGAGGTAAAAAAAGGCCCAGTAATGGAGGTAAAAAAAGGCCTAGGAATAGAATCAAAAAAAGACGCAATAATAGAATCAAAAAAAGATGCAATAATAGAATCAAAAAAAGACGCAATAATAGAATCAAAAAAAGATGCAATAATAAAGCAAAAAAGATGCAATAATAAAAGCAAAAAAAGATGCAATAATAGAATCAAAAAAAGATGCAATAATAGAATCAAAAAAAGACGCAATAATAGAATCAAAAAAAGATGCAATAATAAAAGCAAAAAAAGATGCAATAATAAAAGCAAAAAAAGATGCAATAATAGAATCAAAAAAAGATGCAATAATAAAAGCAAAAAAAGATGCAGTAATAAAAGCAATCATAGACGCAAAAATAAGCGCAAAAAAGGATCAACAAAAAGACTTAAAAAAGGACGATAAAAAAAAAAGTTCATTTTTCCAAATAATTAAAGGTATTTTTTCAAAAAAAAAAGAAAAAGAAACACCAAAAACGTTAATGGAATATATCAGATATAAAAATGAAAGATTATTAAAATTAGAATTAGAAAGAGGGCGTAAAGATACAATAAAAGGTATTTATAAAAAATTATTTCTGACAACCACTCTTTTATTATTTTATATAACTCTACTACCTGTGCTCGTTTATTTATATTCATCATATAAATGTAGAGAAGCCATAATGCAACAATATAATAACAACCCCGATAGAAGAATTGTACCAACTAACTACGATTTTGGAGGAGATGAACCTACTGTGAAAATTGGAGGTGTACGTTTAACTAAGTGCAGGCACTATGTTACTAGTGGAAAAAAGGGGTTTTCTTTTATCCTTGGAAGGCACAAAGGACAATCTTACGGTAATTACTTAGCGTGTGAAATTTATGTGCTAGCTGTTTAAATGCTTTGGTGTATACATATGCCAAGTACATGCACACGTACATATATATGCATACATATGTACATATATGTATATATATGTATGCATATGTATGTATATATATATATACGTTTCCAGTGTACTAATGTATTATAATTATTCCCTTTTTTTTCCCTCCTCCCTTACAGCTTTAGTAAAAATATAACACATTTATAATATATATCATCATTCATTTTCCTTCCACAAGATCAGTATAACTATATTTAAAAGTTTTTTAAATGATGAAAAGTTAAAACTTGTTCAAATTATATATCATCAAAATTTAAGAAAAATTAGAATTTCCAATGTGTGCAATTATGAAATGGTAAGGAAGTACCATTCCTGTGATAGCCATAAAGAAAAGAAGAAAAGAAAGAAAAAACGAAGCAATGGAACAGACGTCACATAGGCATATATACACATATATACACATATATATATATATATATATATATGTATGTATGTATGTATGTATATGTATGTATATATATTTGCATGTGTATGCGTGCCTATTCTCAATCAGATCAAAAATATGCCCCTTAATATTACCATATTTTATTACCTCCCCCGCCGCCCCTGATACAATTAAAAACTAATGTACTATTGCGCCAAATTTTTTGCTCAAACGCTTATCTGTTTTATATCTTACCTTTTAAAATATATGGCAAATAGTATGAGCCGGTATGTTCATCCTTTTTGAAAATTGGACATATAATTAGCGGATTAAAGACCAACAAAAGCATGATGTCAAAATTATGTTCAGCAAATAAAAGGAAAAAGTATCACGTACTTTAAAAAAAAAAAAATACAAAAACGGAACGAAGAAACACTGAAAACAGCAAAAACAGCAAAAACAGCAAAAAGAACATATACAAAAAAAGGGGCTTATATGGAAGACTGTTTTCTAATCTATACCACTGTACCCCCATTTGTTATACAGAATAACACCCCTTTTTTATTCTTCTAAAGGAGGAAAACTTTTTACAGAATAGAAGAAATTACTCATTTATATGGTGGTCTTTCTTTATTTACAAGCAAAACTACCATTATGTATGCATACATACATATGCTTATATTTATATGTATATGTATATATATATGTATATATGTATATATGTATGCACCTATTCGTGTGCGTTTTTATTAATCAATCCATTTCTCAGGGTGCCTATTTAAACATATGAGAAACCTTTGTTTCAATATTTATATAATTAATTTAATTTATAAAATTTATCTCTCATTTGTGTTTTGGAATTTTCAATTTTTAATTCATCATATTTTTAATTTCAAACGTGTGCTTTGTTTTGTTTTCCTTTTACTGTGCTATGTTTTACGTTGCCATGTTTTACGTTGCTATGATTTACGTTGCCATGTTTTACGTTGCTATGATTTACGTTGCCATGTTTTACGTTGCTATGATTTACGTTGCTATGATTTACGTTGCTATGTTTTACGTTGCTATGTTTTACGTTGCTATGTTTTACGTTGCTATGTTTTACGTTGCTATGTTTTCTTTTTGTTTGCTTTGTTTTATTGTTATTTCTTATTTCTTATTTCTTTTTTCCTTTTTCCTTTTTCCTTTTTTTTTTTTTTCGTAATGCTTTTTACTCCTTTTCAATTAAAAGTCATAATATGATAAATTTTATCGTCCTCACAAAATTTTATATAATTATATTTTTATAACGTCCTCTTTAAAATATCTTCCGTATGTGTACAACTACGCTGTTAATTATTTTACATTTGTTTATTTAAAACTTTCTTAAAAATATAAAACCATATAAATATATATATATATATATATATTATAAAAAATTGTATTACAGCATATAGTTCTTTTTTTGCTTTTTTCTTTTTCTCTCTGAAATTCAAATTTTTCCTTTTCCTTATTGAACTGCACCTCTCCCGTTTTTACATTTACTGTTGAGTGGAGAAAAGGAAATAAAAAAAATAATAAAATAAATTTATATTTATAAATATATATAACATATATATACATGTGTAGTTATAATACGTATGTATAATATATGTACATTATATGTATGTATATTTGTACATATTAAGTATATATTTATATATATATGTACATGTATATTTATCCATTTGGTACATTTTTTGAATGTACATTTGATCAAATGGATTTTGTCGTATAATAGGTGGTTTCAAAAAAAAAAAAAAAAAAAATCCTAACGAACGGTAAAAATATATACATAATGTTAAATGCAAATACTTAAATATAATTATATATACGTATATATATATGTATACATATGTTTTATATATGTTTGTTTATTTGAACATTTATAAATTTGTATAAGGACGTAGATATTATGTTCAATATATATATATATATTAAAAGAAGTAAATTTACATTAAATTTGAAGAGATTAAATACAGTTATTCGTTTTTTAAAAAAAAGAACAAATCGTTTGGTAAGTACAACAAATGAAACGCAACTACACAAACTGCTGAACGGTTAAGCGGTCGAACGAACGAACAACCTACTTGAAATACAGATTGCAAATACCCCCTTTCAATCGGAAGTAGGCAGAAGAAACGAAAAACGAAAAAGTAAAAGCTTAAGCATAAGCAAAAACAAAAGATAAAACTTAAACAACATAGCAGGCTAACAGGAAGTAGAAAAACCCAGGGAAGAATAGTTTTAATGATGAGCTTTAAAACAAATGAGGCAAAATCAAATGAAGTAAGGCTTTCTCCTTCAAGCGAAAGGGAAAATAAGTACGCAGGTAATGGTAAAGGTAATAACAGCAGTAATAATAATGGCAATAGTAAGCGCAATAGTAAGTGCAATAGTAACTTCAATAGTAACTTCAATAACTGCAGTGGTAACTTAGGTAGGGAAAAAGCAGACCGGAAGAGTAACAGTAACAATAGAATAGCAAAACAGAAGAAAAGGAACAATTACAAATATGCCAAGAAGCTCATTAATTTCTTCTTAAGGAGTTACAAGTTGGAAAAGATAAAAAAAAGGAACTTGTTCAAAGAAAATACATTATTAAAGAAAGAGGTGGAACAAAAAAAAAAAAAAAAAAAAAAAAAAATTTGAAAATTATGAAAAATGATTATTTAACCATTCTAAATTTAGAAAAGGAATATTTTGATAAATACCAAGAGGACAAACTGTTCATAGATAATACAGAAAATTATAATACAAATAAACTTGTTAAAGATTCGTCGCACTTTATTTTTTTCTTTAATTTATTTGTTAGAGGACGTTATTTAAATATGGACAGTTTGGAAGAGGCTTTAATGAAGGATAATAAAAAAAAAAATATACAAAAAAAAATAAAAACAAAAATACAAGAAAATATTATAGAAGCGAAAACAAGTACTAAGAGAGATATTCTTTTTTTAAATGGGAAACATACAAGACTCTTAATATGCAATTATTTGAAAGTCTTTTTGAACAATGTACAGAACGAAGATATGATAAGCACCAATTTTCATATTATTGATTATGCTGAGTTGTATGAAAATAGGGAAAATAGTAATAATAATTATTTTAGCAATCATAATGTAAAGATAAAACAAAAGGAGCAGTCTACTTTTTTGTCTAGTCCGGGTTCTTTGAACCACAATGGCCGTAAAAACGATGCGAGTGGCAATACTGGTGGTGTTAGCGGTAGTACTGGTTCTACTGATGATGATGCTGCTCGTAATAGAAATGAAAATAGGAGTAAAGGTGGCATGCATGCTGGTAACAATGATGAAAGTGGAAGCAATCTAAACGGAGATAACAAAATCGATAAGTTAACAAATGACGATCTAATGGTTAGAAGCAGCTCCATGCAAAATGGTAAATGCATTGAGATAAACGAATTTATATATAACCGAATACTAACCAATTTTGTAACTGAGTTAAAGGGCTTCTTTTTCTCAATTATAGCTAAGGTAAGAAGCAATAAACTTATTGCAACTCTAATTGTTATATTCAGTGAGTTATGTTTGCACTTAACTCCTTATTATTTGAACATAATAAATTTTATCGATATACTTAACGATTTTGCAAATGCGATTTCAGTGAGTTACATAAAGCGTCTTATAATATTTTTTCAAAATAATAAAAATCAGTTTATAGAAAAATATAAAGAATTTCAAAACTCAATTATTTTCAACGATCCAGTAAAAATACAATCAGTTGGAGCTAGACTAATAGGTTTTATAAAAATTTTACAAAAAAAAAATAGTCTAAATAATAAAAAAAAAGAATCCTTTAATATATTTTTTCTCAATTTGTTATTATCTGAATGCCTACCTATTAATCACTTAGGTTTCTGCAACAGACAGTCAGTAAAAAATAATTGCAATTTTTTATTTTATGACTCATTAGAACATCATACCAATAGCCTAAACGATGAACTAATTCTTTTTGATGAATATGAACTAACCATTAGGGAAAATATTAAAAATTATAAAAAAGTAAAAACGATCATCCATAATGAAATCAACAGCAGGTTTTTCTCAGACGTTTCTTCATCCAAAGGCACAAAAAGGAAAAACCCAACCGTGGGTTTAACTAGCAGTGTGGAAGAAACCGAGGGAAAAAATGAACAGCCGCTTTCAAAAAAAAAGAAAAATGTAAACAGTAACAGCGACAAGCAGGAGGAGAAGGAGGTAACGGACGACGAACAGGCAAGCACTAGCACCACCACGATGCACAGCGTCAAGAGAGTTGATGAGGAAAGGAACAGATCGAATAATGGAAAAGATGCGATAAGTAAGGATGGAAGTAATGATCGGAGCAAGGACAAGAGCATGGACAGGAGCAAATACCAGAGCAAGGATAGGAGTAAGGAGCGGAGCAAAGAAAGGGGCAAACAAAGGAAGAGAACAGAGAGCAGCAGTAGAAGAAGCAGTAGCAGCAGCAGCAGTTGCAGTGTCGGAACTCCGGATAGACACAAAATGGGGAACACCGAAAAAAATCTAACATGCCGTAAATTATTTAATAATGTAAATGAAGCGAATAAGAATTACAAAGTGTATCTATCCTATATTTATCTTGTAATTTTTGTAAGATTCCCTGAAATGTTTGCCAGTACTAATAAGATAGAGTTAGATGATGTTTACAAATCATTTAAACTATTTTATGCATTTATAAAAAATTTGAAAAAAGAAAATATTATGAATATAAGTGTGATAAGAGAATATTTACACAATTCTGATTTTGATTTTCTTGGGAATAGACATATATATAATATTGTAATACGGGATGAAAATTTTTTAAATGTTTTTTTTTTCAACATTCTCCTAGTCCTTAACTATTTAAATTGCGAATTACATATTTTAGAAAATTACACAAATTTACCTGCACATGGTCAGGATAATGGGATGAACGACATTTCTGAAAAATCGACTGTAATAAAAACTAAGGAGATTAATAATCGTGTGAGTGGTACACATAATAATTTAGAAACTAGTCATTTGTCTACTACCCATTCCCAAGATCAGAACAGAAATTGTGAGGATAAAAATGCATCCACAAACTCTCGAATGCACAAAGGGCCTCAAAAGAGCGGCAAAGAAAACAGTAACACGAATAGTAGTAACCTGGCAAGTAACAACAACAACAACAACATCAGCAATATTAATAGTAATAGTAACAATAATAGTAGTTTAAAGAACAAAGAGAACAGTAACAAAATTATTCCTGGAAGTGGGAAAGGAGAAAGCAGTCATTTGATTATCGCCAGTTCAAGGGATGTAAAAAACAGAGATAACAAATTAGTTAGTGAAAAGACGAAAAAAATTATGTACATGTTCATAAAGGATTTAATAAACTATTTAGAGAGCACGAAAAACTCATATTATTATAGACTTTTATTGTTAAAAGAATATTGTTGGTATACTTGGAAAAAGCAGTTGACTGGAAAGCCAAGCAAAGATAACTCAGACATAAAATTTGAATTTAAAAGTTGGCATAACGAAATGAAAATGGAAAAAAAGAATGCTAAGGAGGTAGTAAAACCAAGTAGTAACAACAGCATCAACGTTAAGAAGGAGCACGATTATAATAAAAGTGCGGACAGTTCATATCCTGTGCAAAACTTAATTTACATAATTGAAAATTTCGAATTATTGAATAAAAGAATGAAAAGCTATTATGAGTTAAACAAAAATAATAAAAATTTAATGAAAAATATGTATAAATACACAAAATTTATGCAGCATTATTATGCATATGATAATAATATAACGAATAACAGCACCGAGGGGGAGGTACCAACTGGTAATGACGAAAACATGGCGAAAATGAATCCAGTTCCAAGTACAACACCCTCTATAAATAACATGAATAACTTTTTAATAGAAATTAATAAGATATATTTAAGAAGAGAAGCCGAATTTTGGGAATTAGACGAAAGTGACGCAGTTACAAATATGAAAAAAAGTAAAAACGAAACAAATATACTTATTGAAAAACTAATTGAAAAATTAGAAGACTATAAGAAAAAAATGCATATAGATAATGATCCTATTAATGAAATTGAAGAGAGCGAAAAGAGCAAAAATAACCCTGTTTTTAAATTCAGACTAGCAAAATTGTTTATACTCAAATATATTGACCTGTATGCTATTGTAAAAAATAAGGAGTTCTCAACAGATTGTAACTTCTTGTACAATTTGATGCTTAAGATGGACAAAAATTTAGAAAAGAAGAAAAATTTTAAAGAGAACAAAATTGTCTTAAATGAAGAGGAGGACCAAGAAAAAGAAGTGGAAAACGTGGAAGAACAGCATCATGAGGGGAACGCCAATGTTGGTGCAGATGCGGATGCAAATGCAGCAGAAGAAGACGCAGGAGGGAGGGAAGAAGGGGGAAATAAAATATCTGAACAAGATAAGAAATTTTCCTAACCCCCTCCCCAACTTGCTAACTGTTGTACGGGTGGAAGCCCCTGCAGAAATTTAGACATGCGGAAAGAGGCCTTTTATATATATATATATATATATATATATATATATAAAGAATTATATTGTTAAAATGTTAGTAGCCCACTTTTTAAGTCAATTTTTACGTAATATTTGTCCATTTTGCCTGATTTGTTAATAAACTAAATGAGTTTTTTTATGACATATATATTTTGGGTATGTAAATATTTATACATGTATTTATGTATATTATATGTATATATAAATTTATAGACAATTGTTTGTTTACATTTTTGCAAAAAAAGGAAAAAAAAAAAAAAAATATATATATAATTTTTGAATTATAAACACTAAAGGAAACACTTAATAAAAATGTCAAAATAATAATATGAAGCCAAAAAAATTTTTGATCTAATTCCAAATGGTTATGCATTAAGGTAGAAAAAAAAAAAAAAAAAAAAAGCAAAAAAACAAAAAAACAAAAAAACAAAAAAACAAAAAAACAAAAAAAAAAATACAAATAGGGGGGTTTATTATTTCTCTTATATATCTCTATACTAATAAATTATATACATACATGTATGTACATGGCAACATACACTTCCAAACAGTACGCATACGTAGGAAAAGTAATAAAAATGAATATCCACTCTCTTTCATAATTTCACATAAGTATATATTTCATCCCTATTCTGTTATTTTTTTTTTTTTTTTTCCCCCCCCCTCACCTCCTATATGTCAAAAGCTCCATCCTGTTTTAACTATTTCCGAAATGCCAACGTGGCCTTTTAATTTAATTTGATATAATTTTTTTAGCCCCTTAAATTTGCTTATTTTTCATCATTCATATCACCATATTCACGAATTAATATTTTTTAACTTTTTTTTTTTTTTTCCTTTTTTAACATACTTTTTTTTTTTTTTTTTTTTTTTTTTATTTATATACATATTTGGGTGTATTCATTATAAAGTATACTGTATGTACAATTTCATTTTCTTTTACCTTTTTTTCTTTTTTTTTTTTCGTTAAAATTTACTGTAGGATTTATAGCATAAGAAAAAATTTAAACAAATAAAAATGCCATGAAGCTTTTGAATGCAGGGGGATAATTAATCTGTTAAAAACAAAATAAAATTATGCTTTGCTTTTTTAGAAACAAATGAATAAATAAAAATGCATACACAAACATACATATATAATATATACACTTACATATATAATATATACATATACACATATATATACACGTGCATATACACATACATATACACATATATATACACATATATATACACATATATATACACATATATATACACATATATATACACATATTTATTCTCGTATGGAGCAAACATGCAGGCTACATCAGCCCATCTACTGAGTGAGCAATGTACCCTGAACACGTATATCAGCATGTGTGTTTCAACAGTTATGTATGTATATTTATATGTGCTTATATATATGGCAGATTTTTACAATAACAAAATATCATATGGTATAGTATAATGTAGAATGATATAGTATGAAATAGTATAATATAGTATAGTAAAAAAAAAAGACAAGTACTTACTATATATATATATATATATATATATATATTAAATGCATATACTGTGTACGGAAAATTATGAAGAACATTGGAAATATATACACAACATATATTTATTTTTATAATATTTCAGTGATAAATCTTAATTTTATTTTTAATACCATCAAAAAAAAAAAAAAAAAGTTAAAAAAGTAAAAAAAAAAAAAAAAAAAAAAAAAAGGATAAATAAAGTTAAAATGATATAATGATAAAATTATGAACGTACATATAATTAAAAAAAAACAATTGTCAAAAAAATGTCATTAAAATTTATTTTATTAAATAGGCTTCATTACTTTTTTCATATCTACTATAATATTACTATAATGGCCTTCTCTTGATTAGTTGGATTTCATAAAGTTTTCCTTATTTTCCTTATTTTCCTTATTTTCCTCATTTTTCTCATTTTTCTCATTTTCCACATTTTCCACATTTTCCAGAGATTTACAAATATGTGTATATACATACGTATATATATACCACTTTGCTTCACCTGTACCGGTCATATATTTTTTCGGAATTTTTTTTTTTTTTTTTTTTTTTGGAATTTTTTTCAATATTGGCTAGTATTGACATAATTATTTTCAGAAACACCCATTTCAGCATTTTTCTTTATTTGACCTTCAATCTGTGAATAATCATAGGTGGTTGGTATACCATTATTTTGTCCATATATATTTGGATCATAAGAATTTCCATTTACATATTTTTCTTTCATATTTTGTTGAACCATTTCTTCTCCATATTCGATATTTTCTGGGTTTACATTATAAGGTTCATAAACATTTTCTTCGTTATATGCACACTGTTCACCATCATATTTTACTTCCGGTAAAACATCTGCATTAATATCTCTACTGTGTAATTCTGGAGACCATTTTTCTAACAAAGGCTCAAAAGAAAAAGCCCAAACTGTCGCACACATTATTGCTCCCAACAACAATATCGAGAAAAAGGCTCCAAAACCGGAAAACACCATTAGCAATTCTAAAAAAGAGGGAAATTGGCATAATGGAAAAGCGGTATAAATTGTGCTATATGTTTGCGTCCGCCCGAAGAGGCATTATAAACACAAACAAGAAAATAAACACAGAAGAAAATGTACATACACAAACATACACATATGCACATACAAATGCCTATTTAATTGTGCACATCCGTACCTGCAAGTCCGGCCAGTTTGAACAAGGTTAGATTGGACCAAGCAAGCTCCTCGTAGGTACCCTCATCGTGGTAAGCTTCCATGTAAAAAAAAGCAGCTCCATAAATAAATAAAGCAAAGCTGTGCACAATGCTGCCAAAATGTAATAAGGTCCAGTCTGATTTTGTTTGTTGATATCGTGCCCACCATCTCATACTCATATAAAAATATGCATATAAATATTGAACTAATCTTAATATAGAAGATAAAAGATCTAAAGTCACAGCTGCTGATAATAATTTAGACCCAGCTCTAAATCCTCGACACCATTTACTATTATCTGCTACAAAAACTTGAAACATGGCTATGTATAATGTACCTAATAAATATATTGCCATTAATATAGATATAGTCAAATGAAAAGAACTTGAAACCTTAACACATTCTGGACCTGCATATAAATCAAATACAAATATACCCGTTCCTCCAAATGCCCAATAAAATACAAACATTAATACTAAGGATACACATTGTAAAAAAAAACCCGTTCTTAATAAATGAGAACTAAAATAACCTATAAATGGAGTATGATTTTCTCCTCTTGGACTTGGTGAGTCTTCATCTTGTTGATATTGATTTTCATAGGGAGAAGGATATTGGGCTTGAGGTAAATATGTATCATCTCCTTCTACGCCGTAAGTATACATTTTTGCTTTTATAATTTTCCAAATGGTACGTTATTTATGTTATTTATGTTATTTATACTATTTGTTTTATTTATACTATTTATACTATTTATTTTATTTATACTATTTATTTTATTTATACTATTTATTTTATTTATACTATTTATTTTATTTATACTATTTATACTATTTATACTATTTATACTATTTATACTATTTATTTTATTTATACTATTTATATTATTTATGTTTTTTTTTTTTTTTTTTTTTATACACTCTTATTTCTCTAAACGTACGTGCAACTTTTCACATGTATATGCATACGTATATATATATATATATATATATATATATATATATATATATATATATATATATATATATATATATATATATATATATATAAAATGGTAAAAACCTTTATTTTTTCCACAAAAATTTAGCACCTACAACATGCGTTTATTCGTATGGCCGCTTATACGTTGATCGTTTTTACACTTATCTACACAAACGTTTTTTATATGTGTATGTGCAAAACTACGCAGGAGGTATATTTTCCACTTTTTTTTTTTTTTTTTTTTTTTTTTTTTCAAATAATCATTATTTGCATTACTCTATAACGTTAAAATTAATTATGTGCTCAAAAATAAAAAAAAAAATTCTTGAAAATTTCTAATTAAAACATTGAATTAAAACTTAAAATAGCACAACAAATACGTATATGTGCGTGTCCATATGTGTACACATATGTAAATAAATATATATACATAAATATATGTTCGTCTGCATATACTACCTGCATATATTGTGCTCATATATTGTATGTATATAATGTATTATATATAGTGTATATATATATATATATATATAAAAGAAAAGTAGAAATATATTATTTATGCGTTAGCACTTATTAATATATTAATAACTCTCTACAAATTATAAGATACACTTTACTATTTTTCTATCTTTCTTTTTTCATTTATCATATTTTCAATTTTCATCTTCTTATTTAGTACGTATTAATATCTTCCTTTTATATATATATATATATATATATATATATATATATATATATATATTTTTATTTCTTTTTATTTTTTTTTTATTTCCCCCTTTCTCTTTGCTGAAAAAGGTGTAGCACATTTATTATAATTTACTAAAACGGGAATTTTATTTTTTAATTTTTCTTTTTTTTATAAAATAGAAATTAACACAAAAAAGGAAAAGAAATTTTTTGTTTTTTTTTATAATGATTTTTAAAATACCATCATGAGGAAAAAGTAAAACAAGAAAAAACAAAACAAGAAAAAAGAACACATATGTATGTGTAATTATTCCTTTACACAACTAAGATAAATTATAACTTTTTTTTTTTTTTTTTTTTTTTTTTTTCTTGTAAATTTTAATCATAAAATTACATGTGTATACCTTTTGGACAAATAGAAATTTTTCTTTTCCACAATGAGTGAACGTATATGTATATATACACATGTATACACATTTGTACGTTTATGTATATATACACATGTATACACATTTGTACGTTTATGTATATATACACATGTATACACATTTGTACGTATATGTATATATATACATGTATACACATTTGTACGTATATGTATATATATACATGTATACACATTTGTACGTATATGTATATATATACATGTATACACATTTGTACGTATATGTATATATATACATGTATACACATTTATACACATATATACAAATATATATACTCATATGTGTACATGTAAATTCTTTTTTTAGCATTTTTTTTTTTTTTTAATATATTTTATTACCATGTATGTACCATGGTGCAACAAGAAATTTTGAAGCTTATTGACGAGTACGTTTTACAAACACATGTTTGTACATGTTCATGAACCATCTTTTGTTCTTCTGTTCTTTCATTTTTCTATTTTTACTTTTTTGCTTTTTTATTTTATTACTTTTTTGCTTTTTTATTTTATTACTTTTTTGCTTTTTTATTTTATTACTTTTTTGCTTTTTTATTTTATTACTTTTTTGCTTTTTTCCGTTTTTTGATTTTGCATATTTTTTTTCAAACATCTTGTGGTGTATACCCGTTTAATTTTTTCCTTCTTTTTTATTTTCCCTTTTCTCTTTTGAATAGTTTTGATAAGAAAAGTAATATAAAAATTTACGCATTTAACGTTAAATCATTTTTTATTATTTTTTTTTTTTTTGTAAACCCTCTAAAGATATTTTTATTAACATCCAGAATAGCAAGTGTAATAAGTAATTATAAAAATTTTATTTGTATTCTACAATGTTTTTTAAAAAAAAAAATAGTCAGGATTATATAATACCAAATTTAAGCATCCATGTTTTTGTGTGTGTGTGTGTGTTTATATTTTTATATGTACGCACTAAGTGTATTATTAACATGTTCATAATTCAGAAAAGAGAAAATTTAAATTTCCCCTAAATGTTACATATAATGCAATAAATGAAGTCAAAATATATGTGCGCACACACCAATGAATTACCGAGGAAAAGTATACATGTAAATAATACATGCGTATAAGAGCAAATGGACACATATATATATATATATATATATATATACATATGTATATTTGTATATTTGTGCGTGTGAGTAAGCTTGAAGGTTGTACCTCTTTTTTCTTGCGTATTAATGAAGATTACATTTGTGCGAAAGCCAGAAAATAAACATTACATATATAAAATTTTAAAGCACTTTCTCATTTTGGCGGAACAAAAATTTGAATATTTATAAAACACAGTCATACATGCTACGCAAAATTTTTATAAATTATTTGTCTTTTGAAATGAATATATTCTTAACGGAGTTAGTCAAACGTTAAAACAATTTTACTATATAAAGAGAGTGAAATATATTTGCTTCTAATGTTGACATAGTTACGTTCTGCTTTCAAGATGAACGCGAACAAGAGTTTACTTAATCCCTAACTTTTGTAAATATACACATGTGTATTTATTCATGTGTGTACTTAAAAAAAAATTATGCTCTGTTTGTAAGCGCAGTCTCCATCGTCAAGCTTCCCCATTAATCAAATTTAAATACCAGTTTCTGCACAAATTTTATCTTTTTCGTTATGCTACATTATTATACAACTGTTTTATAATTCTTAAATTATGAACGACAGTGTTCAATAATTAATTTTTTGTTCAACCTTTTTCAAATATAGCACAGCATTTACACAGTTATACATGTACTTACTCAAAAATTGATTGACTACATTTTTGTTTATCCAAATGAAATGTTTTTTTCTTTTTATTACATTTACATTTATTTCATACATGCAATTTAATATTTAGTAAAGGATACTATATATATAAAATATGTACGGAAATGCAGTCTTGTGTTGTTTCCGCCCCAAAATTTAGCCCATATTTTGCGTTTATTTCTTTTGTAAGCTGTAAGAATGCCTCATCAGCTCCTAATACATCAAGTTATAAGAGAGTATACACACGTATATTATATGTATACATATATATATGTGTGTATATGTATACATATACGTATTATCTTATTTTTTCTTTAAATTATTCCCCTTTCTCATCGTATATACGTTTTCATTCCGAACTTCTAATATTATGAACGTGTACATAAAATGTTGCAGGATAAAAATGTGCAATATAAAACATTTTTTGTGAAAAAAATTCTTTTCAAAATGGCCATGTTTTTTAAAAAAAAAAATTATTATGATTATATAATGATAATTAAAGAAAAGGAAAAAATATTTTCTTATAAAAAAACAAAATAATAAAAAAAACAAAATAATAAAAAAAAGAGCGTTTATAATTATGCAATATGCACTTAACTGTTATGTTCATTAATGCAATATTTAATGAAACGTTTAAAAATTTTCTTGTTTTATTTATCAAGCTGTTGGGAAACTGGAAAATTTTAAAATCAAGATTAAAAGTGAAAAAGACAAAAATGAATTTATTTTTTCGCGTTTTTAGCGTTTTCCGCTTTTTTTTTTTTTGAAAGAGTGCGCAAAAACGAGCTCTATGGCACGCCCATCAACTGCAAGCCCGTTGTAAAAACCTTCGAAACGACATGCCCTACTATTCCTGAAGCAGTTTTTGGTAAGCTGGAAGGATGATAAGCTACGGGGGGTGGTGGAGGAAGAGCCGTATATGCACTGTTATTAGGATTATTGTTCTTGTTATTCATCGGATGGTTATAATTATTTGGTTGCATATTATTCCCCTTATTATCATTATGGTTATGATCATCAATACTATTATTATCACTTTCCTCATCATTACTACTATTATTTTCACTGTTGTTGTCGCTTTGGTTTCCTCCATTTTCATCCTCTTCATCATCGCTGTCTTCATCGTCATCATTTTCATTCTCTTTCGATTTGGCTTTTAAAAATATGAACGATTCATTTTTTTTTGCTTCTAAAGAATTCTTATTCAAATGTTCAGAATTATTATGCAGTACTGCCCTTTCCTTATTTTCATTATGCGTTTTGACGTTTTTTAAATTTAAAAAAGCTGTTTTATTATCTAATTTATCTGTTAACTGAGTATTACCAAACACACGATTTTTCTTTCTTAAAACACTTTTCCCATCAACATAATAACACATAAAAAGTAAAAATAAACTTATAGTCTTCTTTGTACACATTTTAGATAAAAATTTATAAAAAATACATAAAATGTTTCAACTCTATTTCATAATTTACAATTTTTTAAATAATCTTATGTGCGTAAATTCCATTATAATGTTTTGTTTGTTCCCCCCGTCCTTATTTTTTTCCACCTTGAATTTAACTTATTATGTTGTAAATAATGCTCTCCTAATTAATTTTTATGTCTTCGATTTATTATATTACCCTTGATTTTATGCATAAATATGTCTACATATGCACATACATATATATCATACATATATATCATACATATATATCATACATATATATCATACATATATATCATACATATATGTATATCATATACGTATGTTCATCACGCACGAATGTACACTGATATGTCTTTTTTCGTTTTTAAAAAAAATTTCATTCTTTGTACACACAACTGAAATATTCGATATGTTGTAAAAAAGAAACATAACAAAAAAAAAAAATTAATGTCAATCTTTACTATAAAACAAAATTCCTATTTTTTTTTATTTTTTTTTGTTTATTGATCTCAAAAAATTGATTTTTCAGCAAAAATGTATATACATGTGCATATATGTGTGTATGGTTAATATATACAATTCGCCTACATGTGCATTCGCATATTTCCATTTTTCTCTTCGTTAAGTGTGTATAGACAGGGCACCAACATGCAGAATAAGTTACTGGGTTGAACTATCAATTCACGCATTAACAACTATGCGTTAAAAAATTAAATAAACGAATGAATTATAATCTTTAAACTTTTACATATTTCCATGTTTTCCCCTTTTATATGCTGTAAAGAAGGAAAAAAAAAAAAAAATAGAGCGAATAGACCAAAAAGACCAAATAGACCAAATAGACCAAATAGACCAAAAATACCAAATAGACCAAATAGACCAAATAGACCAAATAAACCAAAAATACCAAATAGACCAAATAGACCAAATAGACCAAATAGACCAAATAGCGCGAAAACAAATGGGGGAAATACATCCCTATAATGCTAACCATCAACGGTTATTAAATAAAGAAAAATTTTAAACATCAAAAATATTTTTATCCTATTTTGTTCATTTTTTCTTTGAAAATACTTTTTCCCCTTTTTAACTGTTCTGAGGATTTATTCTCACATTATGCTTAAAAAATGATAGAGTTCTTTCCTTCCGTTTATAAAGAAATATTATTAATTAGTGAAGAAGTGATGTCTATACAAATAATAATTATTCTTTTATACAAATAGATAAACAAAACAGCGAAATAAAAAAATCTTTAAATAAGAAAACGAAGATAATATAGAAATTATAATTGCTAAGAAAGTGTTACAAAATTGACTAGTACTATATATATTATTCATGTGTGTACAATGTAGATTAATATGCACAAACTTCTGTACATGCAAACATACACGTGGACTTACAAACGCATATTTATATACTCATCTAATAATAAAAAACAACTGCATTCATATCTTTCAGCACTAATGAAATATGCAATTTTATATATATATATATATATATATATATATATATATATATCATAACAGCTGTGCAGAAATGCAACTATTTCGTTTGATAAAGACAGAAAAGTGCAATTTCGCATGAACAGTTCATAATAAAATTTTCTCTTAATTTGCCCTTGATTTGTCCTTGATTTTTTTCATAATCTTACATCATTTTTACCTCATTTTTACCTCATTTTTACCGTATTTTTATAATATTTTCTTAATTTTCTCATTCGTTTAAACATTTATTCTTCCATGTTTGAGAAAATTTCATCAGAGAATAAGAAAATAAAAAAAAAATAAAAAAGAATAAAAATTCTTATCTTTTTCCTGAATTTTAAATTTCCATTTTCATATTCAATTCCGTTTTTCTCTTTCCTTTTAAAAATATAATATAAAAAAACCATCCTCATTTATATGGAGATACATATATATATATAGATCGTAATAACAATTAACGCTTTTTTAAAAATATCATTTTTTTTTTTTTTCTCATAGTTTCACCAATATATATTTATACATACGTATACTATTCCTTTGAACATTGTAAAAATAGCTTTTAAACTTCAAATTATGCATTATGCCAGAAATAATATAACGAAAGTATTTTTTATCATTTTCAATTTTATATACATATATATATATATATATGCGTACGCATACATAGATATATGTACGTATGTAAAACAAATCAGTGTGTTTTCATTTTCTTTATTGTATTTTGCTCTCCTTACACTTTTTTGTAAGCATTTTTTATGTATACACATTTATGCAGCCATGTTTGTACATATTATTACATGCCCCCTTTTTGTAATACTAAAATTATTTAATTTTTTTCTCCGTTTTGCGCTTGCACTAGTAAAAAAAAATATGTATATGTATATTTATAAGCATATGTATATGTATATGCATATGTATATATGTATATATATATATATATATACACTTTGCATATATTGTACAACGCCGCATAAAAAATGTTGAATTAATCTGAATAAAAAAAAAAATCTACCTGTATTAACTGTGCAACACATGAATAAAAAATATTAGATAAATCTAAAAAATAAAAGTAAAAAAGAGCAATGAAAATAGCAAAAAAAAGCAAAAATATATCAAAAATAGTATAAAAAATAACGGCAAAAATAAAGGCAAAAATAACGGTAAAAATAATGGCAAAAATAATGGCAAAATTAATAGCAAAAATAATAGCAAAAATAATGGCAAAAATAATGGAAAAATAATAGCAAAAATAATAAACACGTAACACTATAAATAATGCAGTTAAAGTACCATATCCCGCCGCAATACATATTTTCCTTTAGACGATTATTTTCTCTTCTGTTCATAATTTTTTTAAAGAAAATTTTGTTGCATTGAAAAATCGCATATTTTATTTTTAGTAGACACAAATACTACAAAATTTTCCTATTTCGAAAATTATTTTAATAATAAAATGTGCAAAATGAAAAAAATAGAAAAGAAGGAAAAAATGTAATTCTTTACACAAATTCGCATATATATATGTATATATATGTATATGTATATATATATATATGTATATATATGTATATATATATATATATATACATATATAATATTATTATACCAAAAGGAAAGAAAAAAAAAAATAAATAACAAAGCGGAAAATGTTTAAATTAAATTTGGATAGCTATTATTATATGTATATAAAAGGTCTATTTAAGAGAAAGCACCTTATTGTACTTTTAGTTAACCTTATTATAATTTTATCTTTTCATAAAAAGACAACAGGCAATTTTTACATCTTAAAAAATTATTTAAATATACTTGGTTATATAGATAAAAAACAAGGAAAAAATTATAATATTATAAAAGAAAGTCATTATGACCCAAATGAAACAAAAAAAAAAAATACTTGGGAGGAGGGTGGTATTCCATTTTTAATACATACAACAGAAGATACAAATAATTATATAGATATAAAACAATATAATAACTCATTTTTAAAATTTTTAAAAAACTACATACATATAAGAAACAGTTACCTATACAAATGGAGTTTCTTTTATAAAATCATAACTCCTATAAACATTTTAGTAAAAGAAAGACAAAATTCAAATTTAGAATTAATAATAAAACATGAAGATATTTTAAACAGCATAGTTAAGATAACTTCACTTGTAATACAGGAAGATACAAAAAACAATAAATTAATTAAAAAACGTACTTTATTATCATTAACTAAAAGACGTAAAAATAAAAAATCTCGTAAGGACAAATCTTCAAGAAAAAATAAGAAATTAAGAAAAAAAAAAAAAAAAAAAAGGAGAAAAAAAAAAAAAAAAAAAGAAAAAGAACAAGAGGAGAAAAAAAAAAAATAAAAAAAGGAACAAAAAATACCAAGATGATGATGATGAAGAAGAAGAGGAAGATATAACAAATGAAAAATACCAAAAATATAAAAGAAATAGACGTAGAAGAAAAGATGATGATATACCAATGATTGAAGCTTCTACATCGTATGAAGATGACGATTATCGGAACAGAAAGAGAATGATTGATGAGGATAGTGAAAATGATGAAGACGAAGAGTATCCCATTGAAAAGAAAGGGAAAAGGGAAAAAAAAAAGAAACATATCGATGAGGATTTAGAACTTGAACTAAAAAAGAAAAGGAAAAAAGCGAGAAAAAGAAAAAGAAGAGACCATGACGATGAAGAGGAAGAGGACTATATACAATTTAAACCCAAAAGAAAAAAATTAAGGGCCGATAAAGAAAATGATTATACATATAAAAAACATGATTTAGATGAAGAAGATATAAAAGAAAAAAAACATGAACTCGAAGAAGTAAATGATGTTGTCAGTGAATTATCAACGAAAAAACATCTTTTAGAAAAAGCTGAAGATCATATGCTAAAATTGCTCAAAACCATTCATTCGTTAGAAACAAAAAAGTAACCACAGAGCTATTCCATTTTATTTATATGTTAGCTTTTGCATTAAAGTGAACATATTTTACTTATGCGCACATACACATAAGGATGAAGAATGTAGAGTTATTTAAAAAACGAAATGCGGTTAATGAAAAATGTGCACTCTTAATTTTTTTTTTCTTGTTATTTTTGTTTTGCCTATTATTTTTTTTGTTTTTATCTTTGTCTTTGTTTTTTCTATTATTTTTTGTTATTGTTTTTTCTATTATTTTTTCTATTATTTTTTCTATTATTTTTTCTATTATTTTTTGTTCTTGTTTTTCCTGTTTTTTTTTTTTTTTTTTTTTTTTTCTCTTTGTTTTAATTTTATAAAATAATTTTTAAACTTTTTTAATTTTTATTTTCATAATTCTTTTACATTTAATCTTTAATAAGACAATGCAAAAAAAAAGAAAAATATTAAATATTTTCAAACTTTCATGCCACAAAAAAAAAAAAATAAAATAAAATAAAAAGCGAAAAGAGAAAAGAGAAATGGTAAATAAGAAAGACAAGAGAAAAAAATAAAGAAAAACACAGAGAAAAAAATAAAGAAAAACACAGAGAAAAAAATAAAGAAAAACACAGAGAAAAAAATAAAGAAAAACACAGAGAAAAAAATAAAGAAAACACAGAGAAAAAAATAAAGAAAAACACAGAGAAAAAAATAAAGAAAAACACAGAGAAAAAAATAAAGAAAAACATAATGAAAAAAATAAAGAAAAAAAAAAAAAATCAAACAAATACAAAGAAAAAACAATTATATTGTATCATTCTTTTCGATTATAACTTCACAGTTATCTCTATTCCGGTTAATTCGAATTATGCTAACCCCCTTTTTTTTAATGCACAGAATTTATTGGTGTGCCCTGAGGGCAAGTATACGATAAACACGTTTGCACCTATATGTGTGCATGGGTATATATATATATATATATATATATATATATATATATACGAATATATGTATATGTATGTATACGTATATAGGCCTATATACTGGCTAATTTACAAACATACAAACATATATGCACACATATATGTACTTCTCTTAAATGAGATCAGGGTAAAATCTGGGACAATCATGCCTAAGTGTATTATAATGCCCTTATGTGCCTTGCATTAGTTTAACTATTTTTGTGTCCTTTACAATTACGTTCTTTTTATATATCTACTAAAAGCAACTGCATTAAAATCTATATACATACATATATATATGTATGTATATGTATATATGCTCACCTTAGAATACTTCTTGTCGAATTACCAATATTTCAAGCTTGTCCTTAAAACATATGATATACCCCACGTGCATTACGCCTTAATTCATATTTTACACATATTCGCTCATAAATATGTTCATATATATTTTTTTCCTTTTTTATGGGCATATTTTAAAAAGGTGTGTGACAAAAAAAAAAAAAAAAAAAAAAAAAAGCTAGCTGTAAGAATTTTCAATTTTCCACCAAATGGCTAGCAAAAAAAAAAAAAAATAGATATATATATATGTATGTATGTTTTTTTTTTTTTTTTTTTTAAATTCAATTTTTGGTACATTTGAATGCTTCTTTAACAATGATCATTTTTATGGTAGAGAAGTATCTAAGCCAAAATTCATTTTCGCTGATTAGTTTTGGAACAACATTATATCTTACTTTTTTTAAATTATTAATTTCTTTTAATAATGATTTTGCCCACAGAACAAAGTTCTCATCAAAATGAAATGCATCTAAACTATTTCCTTCTGTCATATGAAAGAAGGTTTCTTCATCCATTGTTATATCCTTTATATATTCAATTATATTTTGAATTGTTATAATGCTTATATCTACATTTAAATCATGACTTCCCCATTTAATAATTTCATTCCAGGGAAATTTTAACTCGAATTCTTAAAAAAAAAAAGGTACACAAGTATATATAGTATATGTACGTATAAATAGATGTACACTTCAATATATGTGTGTACACAGGTATGTGTTTTTACTGCAAATGCATGCTTGCGTAAAAATATTTATAATGGTCAACATTGCTTTGAAATAACACGACCAGACAAATTTCTAAATAGACTCTGGCACGGAAAACATACATATGTGTTCTTATTTATGGACGTGTTTGTTTCACATGAGCAGTCATATATATATATATATATATATATAAACGATATGTATGTACATAAAATAAACAATATAGGTAAACATATCTCTTTTTTGCTTAAAAATAATAAACCTTTTTCATACTGCATTTCACATAACTCATATTTCTTTCTCCTGCTATGCTTATTTCCCATTATAATAACAGAATTGTACCTAACATATAATATCATTTCTGCATTACTTCGCCTTTTTTAACTGCTCTTAATTTTAAAATATACAAATTAATATTCATATTTTAAAATATACATATTAATATCCATATTACATTTAAACGCAAAAATTTAATTATTTACCAAAAAAAAAAAAAAAAAAAAAAAATCAAAAAGTTAATACATTAAAACATCAATACATTCATACGATAAAACATCAATACATTCATACGATAAAACATCAATACATTCATACGATAAAACATCAATACATTCATACTATAAAAAATCAATACATTAGTACGATAAAACATCAAAACAATAAAACAATGTACGTAAGTTTAGGCCAAATACATAACTGCTTTACCGAAAGAACAAAAAAAAAAATTAAAATTATTTCCTTTTCAAAAATACCATATGCGTGTTTCATATGGTGTATCTCTTTTTAGTATTTTATTATTTTTTATTTAAATGTATACATGCTTATAATGTGTATGTATTCAAGTACTTTTTCCTTATTTATACATTCAATTTGCATATTTAATTTTATGCCTTTTTTTTTGTTTTATTTTGTTTATTTGAATATACGACACAAAAGCTAAAATGATTGAGTTTTTGTTAATGGTTAATAAACAAGGGCAAACCAGGTTAAGTCAGTACTATAACCACTTAAGTATCGAAGAGAAAACAATATTGGAGGGAGAACTAATAAGAAAATGCTTATCTCGAGTTGATTATCAGTGCTCTTTTTTGCAGTATAGAGAATATAAAATTATATACAGAAGGTTAATTAATGCATAAAAAAAGATGTATATTTTTCCTCAAATGCTCTATCAGTTGAAAGTTGTTTTCACAAGGAAAAAAGGAAAAAAGGAAAAAAGATAAAATAAAAAAAAAAAAAAAAAAAAAACTACTAAAGCACAGCTGACCTTGTGTCCTTATTAATTTGTTAAAATGCTAATACAAATATGCCAGTTTATATTTGTATTTATTTGTACATATACGTGAACATCCACACATACATATGCACATACATACGTATACACACACAAATGTATATACATGAATGTGTACCACCATTTGTTCATTCACTTATTCCACTCCATACCAATTCCGTATTTGTTTATTTTTCCTCCATCTTTTTTAGATATGCTAGCTTATATTTAATAGTCGGTGTTACAAACCAGGATGTTAACGAATTTGCCATACTTGAAATGATTCATAACATTATTGAAATTCTAGATAAGTATTATGAAAATGTTTGTGAACTGGACATCATGTTTAATATTGATAAAACTCATTTTATAATTGATGAAATTATTTGCAATGGAGAAATTTGCGACATGAACAAAACGAATGTACTACGACCAATTTTGTTAATGGACAAATTCTCTTTAAAAATGTGAAAAAAAAAAAAAAAAAAAAAAAAAAACATACAAAAGGAGCAAAAACTACCTGACTTAATCAGGAATGTGCTATAGATTACAAAAAAAAAAAAAAAAAAAAAATTATGCACAAGCTAGGTAATCTGTAGATTATTATCTTACGTCAATTTTATTTTTATATTTAAAAAAAATAAAATAATCAAATGGTGAAAGTAATAATACAAGTGTAATAAAAAATGTTTATGTACAAGTCAGAACATTTTTTTACACTTATTACAACTGCTTAATTTTACTGAATTAATAAAAAAAAAAAAAAAGGGAAAATAAATCAGCACCATTATCCAATAAGTTTTGAGAAAAAACGAGGAACTATATATTATTTCTAATTGGGGAAAATGAAGGAAAATAAGAAAAATAAGAAAAATAAAAAAAACTATGTAAAAACGACAATGTTATGCGCATAACAACATGTTTATTATAATACCCAGGTATAGTGGTGAATATCTACTAAGTTTTATGTGAAAAAGGATGAGAAGAGAAGAGAAGAAAAGAAGAGAAGAAAAAAAGAGAAGAAAAGAAGAGAAGATAAGAAGAAGAGAAGAAAAGTAGAAGAGAAGAAAAGAAGAAGAGAAGAAAAGAAGAAGAGAAGAAAAGAAGAAGAGAAGAAAAGAAGAAGAGAAGAAAAAAAGAAGAGAAGAAAAGTAGAAGAGAAGAAAAGAACGAGGTATTTATACATGTACATACATATATGTATATATATTTATATTTGTATGTGCGTGTACCTCTACAAAGTGGAAATGCTAAACAAATATATTCATTAAAATATGATTTATATATTTTTTGAAAAAAAAAAGAAAAAAAAAAAAAGTGTTCACATTTTTTAGCTCAACTTTGGAGAGAGGTAATAATTTTTTAAAAATCCTGCAAAGATATCATAGTGTATAATTCTCTACAAAATTACAAAGAATACCATTCTGACAATATAAACAAGAATACATATGAATTTTTAATAAAATTGCTTTGTTTCTTGCAATAGTTTCATCGCCATACTTATATATGGGAAAAAAGTACTTATGAACTTTATTTAATTTATCTTTAAATTTAAGAATGAATTTGTTATTTTTTATCTGTATTCCATTAATTTCCAAAGAATTAAGTAAATCCTTTTTATTTTTATTTTTTTTTTTATTTTCATTGTTTTCTCTATTTTTAGTTTTGGAGCAATTTGTTCCATTTTTTTCAAAACTTTTTCTATTACAATTATTAACGCTCATTTTTGTTTTATCTTTTTTCATACTTATATGTAATAATTGTCCTTTATCATTTACTAAATTTTTTGAATTTTTTATTTTTTTATCGTTTAACTTTACAAAAGCATTTTTACCATCAGGAACTTCTGAACTTGTTTCTTTAATGTTATTAACTATATTACTATTGATGGCCATTTTATCTTTGGTATTCCCTCTCGGTTCCATTATTGTTGTCATTCGTGTTATCGATTTACTTTTACCCTTTTCTTCTACTCCTACAATTTTTGATATGAAATTTTCTTTTTTTTCTCCTCTTTTATCATCCCTCTTTTCTGCTTTCATTTCTGCCTGTTTATAAATACACGATACCTTTTTATTATCCGATGCGTAATCATTTCCACCCCTCCCATTATTATAATCAACCCAATTCACTCTTATATTGGCGATTTTTCTATTTTTATTATGCTCCTCTATACTATTATTTTTGTGTCCGTTTGCAAAAATTATATTATTATTGCTATTCTTACAGTCTTTATTTCCTTCATTCACGTTAATATGATGATTGTAAATTTTATTAACGCTTTGACAGCTTCTTTTTTCGATTTTTTTCATTCCAACTTTTAATGTTTCTCCCATTAAAACGTTTTCAAGGAACTTTCTTCTTTCTTTTTTTTTACTTATTTAAATTTTATTTTCTCTTTTTATAATTATGGCAAGTATTATACCTTTATATTATGGTTTTCCTTATGTGTTTTTATTTATTTTATTCTGCGTTTATATGGCATATACGTATATATACATATATATATATATGATGTGTACACTTAACTTTTTGTGCCTTCCTTTTACTTTATTATCCGTACACTTTTATATTTTCTCATTTTTGTTGTTTTCCCTCAAAATTTTTTTTTTTTTTTTTTTTTTTTTTTTTTTTTTTTTTTCCTATTTTGCGTGTTAAACAATGCTTACAAAATGGCCATTCCTGTCATAATATTATTATTTGTTTTATTGTAGTTACTCATTTTATTTCTTTCTTTCGTCTTGTACATTTTTAATTTTTTTCATTTTTTCATTTTTCTCATATAATGCATAAGCTACATTTCAGTTTAATTCTCTTCTACATTACACATCAATTCACATTTTACAAACATTACAGAGGATATACAACAAAATAATAAATGTTTTTCGAAGAAGCATATTTTTACGTGTGTAATAGCTATTTATTTCTCTCACCTGTGCTTCATGCTTGTATGTATACGTACATGTTTCATTAAAAAATAAAAAATAAAAAAATAAAATAAATAACAAAAAAAAAAAAAAATTTGCATGAAAATAAAATATCCTCTCTACCCCGATCTTCCTACATATTTTATAAATTTGCCAATAAAATGATGCTAGAACCATGTAGAAGTAGTTAAATAATGTTCAGTTATATCAGGAGAATACAATCATCGACATTAATATATAGAACTTAATTAAATCCTTGCAATGTTTATATATATATATATGTGCGTGTGTACTTAAATATATATATATATTCATATAAACATACGAATTACACATCTTATGCGCAATTTTTTTTTCACCTTCATTATGACCTGAACATGTCATAATATACGAAGTAACCGCTTTACATCTTATGCACAAATATGATTGGCATAAATTTTGAGCATACATTTTTTTTTTTTTAAGTTGACAAAAAAGAGAAAACACTTTTTACTTTCACTTTTACTTTCACTTTTACTTTCACTTTTACTTTCACTTTTACTTCCACTTTTACTTCCACTTTTACTTTCACTTTTACTTCCACTTTTACTTCCACTTTTACTTACACTTTTACTTCCACTTTTACTTCCACTTTTACTTATTTTTTTTCATTCTTTTCCTTTATTTTACAGATTTTCGAATTTTTTTTTTTAATATTTTCACATGTACACAGCAGACCATAACCGACAATTTTTTTGCCTAATTGTATTATCATCTTTTGCTATTTTGTAGGTTGCATATTTTGTTATGTTATGCATCTTTGTCATGCTAATTCTAGCTTACTGCTAAGATGTTCACACAGAAAGCAAAACTATTATTTATTGGCAATTATATTTATTTATGTCTCGATGTATGTGCATATATATTAAGGCATAAGTAATTATACGCAATTGCGCTTCTTTAAAAATTAGGCGAGTTCAATTTATTAATGAGGGAAAAAAAAAGAAAATTAACAGTTAAGCGGTTAAGCAGTTAAGCGGTTAAGTAGTTAAGCGGTTAAGTAGTTAAGCGGTTGAGCTGTCAGACCGTTAAACCGTCAAGCGGTTAAACCACTAAACAGCTAGACATTTCACTTGAATTTAAGTACTATTGCCGCGGTACACATGTATGCAGTACTCAGAAGTTAAATTTTTTTTTTTTCGAAAATGTATATGCAATTTTTAAGGACATTATTGCTGCAGTTTTCTCTAAACATTTTACTAGTCTTTTCATCATATGTATAGCAATAATTATTTAAAAAAAGATCTAGTATTTCTTCTCCTTTTTTTTCATTAATTGTACCTATATTAAAATTGTTGGGTATGTCCCATGATATTATTATTCCTCGTCTGTTTATTCTGTCAAGATTTTTAAGAAACACTTCTTCCTTTTTCTGCAAAACCAAAGTGTTCATCATGCATATACAAATATATATATATATATATATATATATGCCCTTGCTTACACGCATGCCTACACACACATATTTACACACATGCCTACACACACATATTTACACACATGCCTACACACACATATTTACATACATGACCACACAAACATACTCTTACACATATAACTACACACATACGCACGTCCTATCATTTCTCTCTGCTAACCTTAGGGATGTATTCACCAACATTCAGACACAACACGTAATCAAATGTTAAAATGTTTCTTATATTTTCTGTACTCATTTTTATAGCTTTACTCTTTTCAAAAAGTTGATCTTTTTTTTTCATATCTTCTTTTTTGTTGGACATGTTAATCTTTTCAAGCAAGTTGGGCACAAAATGTTCGCTTGTAGCATCAAGCGTGTATATATTTTCTGAAAAGAAATACTTGCATTGCGCTCATATATACATATACGCATATATACATATATATATACATATATATATACATAGGAGGCTTAACTTATGGTAACACTCGTAGCACACAGGAAGAATTAGCAAAAGAAAAGAATATATATTTTTACATTTTTCTAAAACAAATGAACAAACTGACCATTTTTCAGGGAATTAACTAGCTTAAAATTACCATCCACACCAAAGGACTTTATTTTATGAAAATTCAATTCATTCACGTAGTACCCATAACCACACCCAACGTCTAAAACGGTCCTTGCTTCTGTAGGAAACGCATATCGCACATATACAAACGCGGGATGTATATATGTACATGTATATGTATATATTTATACATATACATACAAATACCCCTATATATACAAATACCCATAGACATGCATAAATACACAACTACACATACACAACTACACATACACAACTACACATACACAACTACACTTACACAACTACACATACACAACTACACTTACACAACTACACTTACACAACTACACATACACAACTACACTTACACAACTACACTTACACAACTACACTTACACAACTACACTACACAACTACACATACACAACTACACTACACAACTACACATACACAACTACACATACACAACTACACTTACACAAATACACTTACACAACTACACATACACAACTACACTTACACAAATACACTTACACAAATACACATATATACTGTATCGTGTCCATATATGGGTAAGCTATCACCCATCAAAGCACGGGTGGAAAGCTCCTAAATGTTATAACAAAAAGAGGTACAACACAATCATTCATATAATAAAACACGTATGTTCATTACTTTTATCCTTAAAATATTTTACGATTAAGTTTGATAAAATATAATCAAACGAATAATTTAAGTTGGTTAACCAATACCCGTTTTCATGAATTCCCCATTTTATTGTAAAGCCTAAAAATCTTAAAGTTTCACTCAAAAGCTTGTGTTCATACTTTTTTATATAATACATATTTCCTCCTCACATTGGTTGTACATAAATAGAAAAAAGAAAAAAAAAATTTTACACTAAAAAACTTATTCCTTAGAATAGTTCATAATTTATAAGGTGCATCGATTTTAGGATAAGATAAAAAGGAAAATAAAAAAGTATCAAAAATAATATGATAAAATAAAAAAGTATCAAAAACAATATGATAAAATAAAAAAGTATCAAAAACAATATGATAAAATAAAAAAGTATAGGACAGCATAACTAAAAAGCTCGACGAAAAAAAAAAAAATAGAGAATACGATAAAAGTTCGATAAAAATATAATGCAGCAAAAAAAAAAAAAAATTAATCTTGTTAAGAGGAGCTTTCACAAAATCGTCCTTTAAATAATGTATAAAATAACAAAATGTTCAAATAATTTAAATGTTGGTATACATAAAAACAAGATTTCGCAATTTTAATTTTAATGTTTCAAACAAAGGTGCCAAACAGATAAAATGAACAAAATGATAACGAAAAACACAAACTCCGTTAAAAGGAAAAAACATCCTAGTGAATTGTCATAGAATAAGCAACGTGTAGTAGCTTCCTGCATATAATTTATAATTATATTATAATTAAATGATTATGGCAAAATTGCTTCAGTGCAAGCAAAAACAGGAAAAAAAGGAAAAAAAGGAAAAAAAAAAATAAAAAAAAAAAAAAAATATATTACTGTAAGTCTATGTATGGATACTTTGATTCTAACTGTTCATATTTCTTTCCTGAGATATTGTATACTAAATCTTAAAAAAAAAAAGTAAAAAAAAAAAAAAATGATACATATATACATTGCTTATGCCCCATACATGTAGATACCCATGTAGTTGATTTAAATTATTTAGCTCATATAACTCATTTGGATCACTTCAATTTTTTTTTTTTTCCCCTTTTTTAACATTCCCTATGCATGTATGTTTTAATTATTACATATTAAAATAGAAAGGTTAACGAAATGTATGAACAAATGAGTAAAGTGCCTATAAAAAGAAGGGAAATTTTTCCGTAAAAATATATATATATATATGCCTTAAAAAAATATTAACAAAACATGTATTTTACAAAAAAAAATTGTTCTATTCCCTGTTAAGGGGTAAATGCAAATTATAGAATAATTAAAAATATGGTTTCATATTTCTCAGAACACAATTATATATACACCCATACAAGCACATAGATACACGTATATATATATCTGTTCGCATGTAACGTATATCTCTTTTTACACTGAAAAATTTTTCATAAAAAAATAAAGGACAGGAATTGATAATATCCACGAATTGTACCTACGAAATACGTAAAAAGGCGTAAAATGGTACACAAAAACAGTTGTATACAAGTGTACTCCTGCGTGTTTACGCATATATGGACACGCACGAAAGAAATGTTAAAGATAAATACACAAAATTAACCGTATGTAGTTCTTTTTTATTTTTTATTCTTTCTTATTTCTTTTTTTTTTTTTTTTTTTTTTTAATCCTAACAATAAGGTATCAAAAATGATGAAGAGCTTCTCATCCATATTCTTTTTTTCCTTCAAAAGATTCTTGCTGTTGTTATAGATTAGCACTGAAATGCGAAGAATAAAAATGGAGAAAAAAAAAAAAAAAAAAAATATTGAAAAATGCTATAATGGTGTTACCTTCTTCTTATATAAAAATAACAACTACACCTACACAGATATACATGTTCACAAAAAAAAAAAAAAAGAAAAAGAAAAATCTCAAGGGTAATAAGTAGCATGATTCACTGTATTCGCATTACCTGCAATGAATATTCGATGAAGAACGAATGGAAGTGCTATAACTATAAAAAAAAAAAAAAAAAAAAATTTTATTGATCATGTAGAAATATATATATGTATGTATGCAAGTATATGTGTACACATGTACACAAATGTTCGCGTAAAACATCCTCAGCGAGGGGGAAAGAACCCCCTTTGAGCTACTTATCTTTTATATGCTTCTTATGTATAATAACCTGAGTGCATCGAGGAGTATAAATTTAAATTCTGATGATTTTGTATTTCAGATAAAGTGTATAAAAATTTTAATACTGCATATATAAGCGATGTCCTGTATGTGTCAACACTTTTCGCTTTATTATTTCTTCTATTTAATATATAACAAAGTATTGAAATAACAAAACAATCAAATATTGATTCATATATTTGGCTCAATACCTTGAGAACACTAAAGCCTGACCCATTGAATGCATAAGAAATTATATGAACAAAGTAAAGAATATTAGAAAAAAAAAAAAATAATATTGCACAATGGACGGATTCTATTAATGCATTATTTCCTCTTCTTAACACTTCTCTTTTTCGATAGTAAACCAAAAATAAGAAGCTTAATATAACCATCAATAGCATGTATATCTCTACAAGACCTTTCACAAAAAAAAAAAAAAAAAAAAAAAAAAAAAAAATTATTAACATGCATGGTGAAAAATAAGGCCATGAATAAATGTGTACATAAGGTGAGGAAGTTTTAGAATATATGGAGAAAAAACGAAATGATAATACGATTTAACATTCCGAAACTAATGCAATACTCACTCAGTAGAGGTACATAATATAATATAGTATGCATTGTATAATATAAGGATTTATGTCCATGTGGACACTCCCCCTCATTCATAAATCAATTCGTACCTTGGTCTTCACAAGAAAATTGATCCTTCAAAAAGTTCATATTATTTCTGAACTCAATCTTGAACGCATTTTTATATTTCTTTCCACAATTAAGTAGAATAAAATTTAAATTTTTTTCCGTTAATTTATTATTTATATCTTTTTCATATACAAAATAGGATGTTTTAAGATACTCAGGTGATACATCATTAAAAGAATGCATAAACAATGCTTCCTTTTCCAAATCTGCGCAGTGTTTCCCTTTTCTATTTTGTGCATAATTATATATTTCATCATCTGTTTTGTCTAGTATAAGAAATTTTGTGTTAGGCACAAAAAGGTTAGACAATTTTACAATTCCATTTTTCTGTAAATTTTTCGTGTAACAGAAATTTGAAATTTTGCTATAATTTCTATCATTATACAGTCCATATATTACTTTAGATGATACAAAAATCGGGCTTATGTTTGCTCCCCTTAATAGCAGATTGATAACGTGTACCTTCATCTCTTTAACATATTGTACTAATAAAAAAGCATAATAGATCTTACTATTATAATTATTGTTATAATTATTACTGTTATAATTATTGTCGTTATAATTATTACTGTTATAATTATTGTCGTTATAATTATTGTCGTTATAGTTATTATTGATGTAATTGTTATAATTATTGTCGTTATAGTTATTACTGTTGTAATTGTTATTTGTTCCTCCCTCATATACTCTTACACACAATCCTTTCTCGCATTCTTTCAGAAAATTATCCTCATCTATGTTTGTTATGTACAGTAAAAGGAACAAAAAGAGGAGCAGCCTCTTTCTCAGTAGTACTCTTCCCATAATGTTATCCAAAAAAAAAAAAAAAAAAAAAAAATTTCAAAAAAACTTAAATTAAATATTGCACGGCAAGGTAAAATGTAACTGAGAAAAATGCCAACCCGTATGACGTTTTTTCCATTCGCAATGTTTTGTAAAAAAAATGAAAAAAAAAATAAATAAAATAAAGCAAAAGTGGATACAAAAGTGGATACAAAATGGATACAAAAGTGGATACAAAATGGATACAAAATGGATACAAAATTGATACAAAAGTGGATACAAAAGTGGATACAAAAGAGGATGCAAAAGAGGATGCAAAAGCGGATGCAAAAGAGGATGCAAAAGCGGATGCAAAAGTGTACGCAATGCCGCAAAAAATGTAACACTGAAAAATAAAAAGACGCAAAATATAACAGAACAATGTAAGAGGTGTTACACTGCCTACGTTTTAGGAGTCCGTTTTTCTTTCTTAACTGTAATTATGTAATGCATTTAAATTTCACCAACAATAATAAAATAAGACAAAACAAAATGAAAAGAGCCTTATTTGCATCATTATGTGTGCATGTATATATATATAATATATACCCGTATTAATACTAAACGTATATAAGAGTACGTTTTGCATATTATGCTGAGCAAATACTGTTCTAAGATTTATAAAATAATGCCTTATCTAAGCTTGCTATTTTTTTTTAGAAAAAATGTCAACTCTTTTGTTTTTTTTGACTGCCATATTATTTTATAATTTTATTCTGCTTCATTTTGCTTTATTTTATTTTTTCCTTATTACGCCAAATATAAGCTTAACGTTCCGATAAAAACCTCACTCCATTTTTCTTGTTTTACACCTTTCTCTTCCTACTTTTTGTACATGCTTTTGCATATACGCACATATCCAAGAGTGCTTGTGTATTTTTAGGAGAATTCCCAATGACATGTTCAGCTACGTTTTTCTGAACAAGCAAATAATTTATTAACAAATGTCAGGTAAAAAAAAAAAAAAAAAAAAAAAAAAAAAAAAATGCTATATGCAAAAATTACTATGCTATTTTTAATTTACATTTTTGATAAAATAATTAAACGAAATTGTTCTTATATAATTAAAAAAAAAAAAAAAAAAAATAGAAAAAAATAAGAAAAAATAGGAAAAAATTAGGGAGGAAAGAGTAAATAAGTACAAAATGGTGCAACAAAAAAATAAAATTATTTATTTCAAAGAATGTGCGCAAATAACATCATTGTGAGTACCAATAAACGAGAGTGGGAAAGATAAACAAAGGGATAAAAAACAAAACTCAGTGAATGTGGTGTAGTAAAAATGGCAAATATTGTAAGTGCAATAAACGTAATAAACGTAATAAACGTAATAAACGTAATAAACGTAATAAACGTAATAAACGTAATAAACGTAATAAACGTAATAAACGTAATAAACGTAATAAACGTAATAAATGTAATAAATGTAATAAACGTAATAAACGTAATAAACGTAATAAATGTAAGATACGATGAAAAAGTTGATGAGACGTGACAAAAAAAAAAAAAAAAAAATATTTTACGCCATTGAAAAAAATGTTTCTCATTTACTTAGCCGCTTTTCACAGCAATTCCGTAATGTTCATAGGCATTTCATCAATTTGTGTTGAATAGTACTGTTCGATATCCCTCAAAATTTTTATGTCATCATTTTTAACAAAACTGATAGCAACTCCTTTTCTTCCAAATCTCCCACTACGTCCAATTCGGTGGATATAACTTTCTCTTGAATTGGGCAGATCATAATTAACAACAAGAGAAACTTCTTGCACGTCTAATCCTCTACCCCATATATCGGTTGAAATTAAAACTCTAAATTTACATTGCCTAAATTTTAACATAATATCATCTCTTTCACTTTGAGTCATATCTGCATGCATTTTACAAACAGTAAAATTTGATTCAAGCATTTTCTTAGTTAACCAATCTACTTTTAATTTAGTATTACAAAAAACAACAGCCTGAGTAATAGTTAAGCTTTCATATAAATCTGCCAAAGTTTCATATTTCCATTGTTCTTTTTCAATAGATACAAAGAACTGTTTAATACCTTCTAATGTGAGTTCATCTCTTTTAACTAATATCTTCACTGGTTTATGCATAAATTTATTTGTTATTTCTAAAACTTCTTGTGGTAATGTAGCTGATGATAGAATAATTTGTGTATTGGGTGATAAGAAACGATATATATCATACACTTGTTCTTTAAATCCTTTATTTAACATTTCATCTGCTTCATCAATAACTAACTGTTTGATATATTTACATTTTAAATGCCTTAAATTTAACATATGATATATTCTTCCTGGTGTTCCACTAATAATATGGACCCCATTATTTAATGCTTTTATATCATCACTCATTCTTTTCCCTCCTATACAACAATAAATTGTTACATGAATATAGTCAGCTAATGCTAGACAAACCTTTTGTGTTTGTTCTGCTAATTCTCTAGTAGGTGACAATATTATTATTTGAGTTTCATTTAAATTTCTATTAACACAATTTAATGCCCCTACAGCAAACACACAAGTTTTCCCTGTTCCACTTTGACTTTGTAAAATTACATCTCTTCCACTTAATATAGGCTTGATACCCCTTTGCTGAATAGCAGATGGCTTTTCAAATCCATATGCATATATTCCTCTTAACAGACCTTCGTCTATTCCTATATTTTCAAAGCTCGTGCATATTTCATACTTCTCTGAAGACTTATAATAATCATTGTGTTCCATCTTTTTCGTGCATATCCACGTTCAAATATTTGCCCAACTGCGTCAATGTTAGCGTATCCCCCAAAGAGTACCAACATATATATAACTACATATATAAATGTATATATGTACTATATATGTATGTATTATATATATGTATGTACTATATATGTATGTACTATATATGTATGTACTATATATGTATGTACTATATATGTATGTACTATATATGTATGTATTATATATATGTATGTACTATATATGTATGTACTATATATATGTATTATATATGCCATTAAAATTTTCCATCAAACGAGGGGTGGAATATTACAACTACATCTCATGAAATGTTCATGTCGAACTTTCAAAAATGTTTTCTTAATATTTTGCGAATTAGTAATAAACTACTTCTAATTCTCTTTTGCAAAATTTAAAACATGAAACAAAAAAATTAATTAAAGTAAAAATAAAAATATAAAAATGAAAATATAAAAAAAAATGAAAATATAAAAAAATGAAAATATAAAAAAATGAAAACATAAAAAAATGAAAATATAAAAAAATGAAAATATAAAAAAATGAAAATATAAAAAAATGAAAACATAAAAAAATGAAAATATAAAAAAAGGAAAATATAAAAAAATTAAGAAAAAAAATATGCATAAAAATAAAATAACACTGAATAATACAAAACAAAAACTGCATAAAAACGTTGGAGAGGCTAAAAATAAATAGTAAAATTAAGGCATCTCAATTT